>NC_085002.1:27286824-27339324 GCF_963854185.1 Sardina pilchardus | reverse complement strand
ATCCTGCGGCTCAAGGCAACACAACCATAGATACCATGTAGTAAAGTTGAAAAGCAAGTCAGACGACATTAAAAAAAATACGTTATTAGCATGTTATAAAGGTAACAGCTGAGTCAGACTGGGACAGGCCCTGATCTAGCAACAGGTTCAAGCCAAGGCAGGAATCACTAAAAGTGCCAAAACTACAGAGTACAAACCCACTGAAGTCCTCTACATTCAGGACCTATACGCAACACTAGGGTAATGTGAATGTGTGTGTGTGTGTGTGTGTGTGTGGTCTGCTGATGTGCAATGCACTGTTCCACTGTCATCTCCGCCTGAAAGATGGGACTGCAAGTGTTGCTATGGCTACCTGGTATGGTGGGTGGATATCCTCTCTTCCCATAGGCCAAGTGGGGTGGGATGGTGGCCTTGATTTTCTGTCTGAAAGTTGGAGAAAGAAAGACAGACAGACAGACAGACAGACAGACAGACAGACAGACAGACAGACAGAGAGATGTCATTAGTCAAACACAAATCCATTAAGTTAAGTTCTTCGGGAGAAAAAGTTGAAATTCTACATAAAACCTGAAATGATTTATTGTCTCAGTGAGTATCTGTACAATACATACCCTTCACAAACTCCCAGCAAGCTCTGTTCTAGACCTGTCAAAGAAGGAGAAAAGTACATCAGGGAAGAGGTTTTTCCTGTTGAAAATGACCTAGACACAGCCCTGTAGACTACCATATCAGACCTGGGTCTGTTCCCAAATCCATGAACAAACAGAAGGTTTTGCTGAGTCCTGTTCAATCAAAGTTTCTCCTACAAGTCTGTGCAATCATTCTGGGAGCGTTTGTACAGTATAGGTCCTGCAGTGTATACTCTCAGATTTAAGTAACGATAACTCGTCCATCTATCTAACAGGCAAAGCTTTCCTCAAGTGGAAAAAGGTCAAATGAGACCCTATGAAGGTTTTGGGAGGGAGGAGGTGACCCAAAATAGAGGTCATGTGATTCTAAAAGCATTACCCTTTGTGCTTCCTCTTTCACTCTGTCCCACAATGGGAGGAGATAAGCTGTGTCACTGGTCACCTGCTGTCCCCTCCCTATGCACCATGGTTACCTGAGGTAGATCATACCTGTGATGACTGTTCTTTTGCCCAACTCCACAAGCAGAGGATCCCGAGACAGAGAGGAGTCGATCACCTTTCCGTCCATCAACCTCCCCTGCGCAGCACACCAAAAATATCGTTAAGAGACTGAAATGTGCGATGAAAAACATGATGTTTATCTATTCCTTTTGTTTTCACTTTACTTTCCTTTTGAGGTTAACGGTGTGCGCCCTACATAATAGGCCAGGAGGACAGGCTATTAGCAAGGGGTGAAGAAGGCCCATCTGATTAAATGAATGGATTGCTATTGTAGTAGCCTATCTCTGTCTACAGCGTATCAAGATAAAGCTGAAATGTAGGTGAACTGTCGGCCGAAACCCCAAATGCTGACGTGTTGCTCCGCCTCCCGTTGCATGGCAAAGCAGAATTTCTGGCACGCACAGACGTGAACCCGTCATTCTCGGTTGTATGCATATGGCCGGCCGCAATGTGTTCAGTGTGACGAGGACTATGTAGCTGGACAGCAACCTATCTGAGCAGTCGATTTAATATTTGAAGAGCAAAGCTACATCGGCGCTGGCGGGGCTTGGAAGTGCACCGGACGAATTACACTCAAAATACAGCCCACATGTTGCATGGTGGGGTCGTTTCGTTTCTGCTGTTAAAAATGACTCATAAACAATATCCTGAATAGCTTACACCATAACGCACATCTGCACAAAGCATAATGGTCTTCCCAATGCACAGCTGTCTGCACGGCGGTCGGAAATGTAAGGATGGCTTTCAAGTTAGTCTACTGGGCGGTGCCTTTGCGGACGTTGTAAAAGAAAATAAAAGTGTTTGATATTTATATTTGTCGTCTTCCTCTTACCGTGTAGTGAATCTGCAGCGTGTCACCCATCTCTGACGTTATATCGCAAGTTTCTGGCTTCTCCTGCAAGAGGGAAAAAAACAGTCACAACCACAGCCTCAATGAATGAATTAATTGAATGAAAATCGTTTAGAAGAATAATGAAAGGAGGTCGCGAGGTGAAATCAGCAAATATGCGGCGGCATTGACGAATTTCAACGGATAAGCGCAATGTAGAAATCTTGGTGACAGTAGGCTAGCTTAACGATAGTTGGTTACATTGTTTCCACTGCCGAGTAAGAATGTAACAACCACGTTTGCAGTCACTGGCTACGTGTCTTTTACAGACGAGGTCCATCGAGATTCTCGATAAACTTGACAGGAGAAACTCACCACGGTTTCCACAGTTAACTCTTCCACAACATTTTGAAACACCTCTTCTTCTTGCGCTGCAACAAACACGAATGCAGCCAGCAAGAGAAGGCAAACGCCAGTTCGAACTTTCATTCTAACTAAATTAAAGACTCACTAAAACTGGTGCTGTAACTTCCGTAAGGATTCTCTCCTGTGCACGACGAGATGCCAACGCATCACTAGTCGACTGGACTATGCTAGTGGTCGACGCGCAGCCGAAGTTAAATAATAGCCGGCCAGATGCCAGTTAAGGGTGATGTGTTATTATAGTGTTGATAACGGGGCAGCTGACCCGCGAGTACCGTCCCGACACCTGGGTTCCCCCAAGACCCCGCCTCGCGCATTCCGGCAGCATCCGTCAAGTCCCTCCCAAATTTGTGACGTTGGTATGCGATTCTACTTTCTCCCACTGAGTGGCACCCACGGGCCATCTTTCGCAAAGCCCTGCTGTTAAATTGCATGTGACAAGGGCTTGTGAGGTCAAGAAAACCTTTTTGACATTTCTGGGCTTAAACATGAAAATAATTTACAATAATAACTTTCATAAGACAGCTGGCTAGGCATGCTGCTTACATACAAAATTATGTCCAGTGCACCTATCAGACCAAGATCATCACTGTTCATGTCATGTTGAGTCATGGAGTAGGCTACAAGTGTTCAGATAGCAGGGGGTGGTAAGTATACCACTGTGGACAGTTGGGCCTCGCAATCTGAACAGGCCTCACACCTGCCTCTCTGAACTTTTATGGGTCCTTGCAATTAAATAAGTTAAAATTCACCTGCGGTGTCCTGCATGAATGAGCATGGCCTTGCAGGGCAAATGTCCCCACCACTTTTGACAACTGGAAATATAGAAAGTTTGTCAGAAGTTATTTGTCAGTTGTAACCAATCAAGCAGCTTCTTTGTTCCAGTAGGTAAGTGTCCATCTAAAATGCATGTTTTTCTCTAATGCCAGAAATGCGATGATCTTGGCACCAGCTGGCTGGGGCACCTGCACCACACACCGGCGACCCGGGTTCGATTCCCGGCCCGCGGTCCTTTCCGGATCCCATCTCCGCTCTCTCTCCCATCCACTTCCTGTCGCTCTCCACTATCACTATCAATAAAGGCATAACCCCCCCCCCCCCAAAAAAAAGAAAAAGAAATGCAATTATCTTCCTGGCTTTATTTAATTCTATGAACTGACAGAAAAAGGCCACATACATATAGGCTACCACTTAGTGACTTAGTGATGTTGGCTTTAGAACTCATGAAATGTATTTATTTGGTCTCATCAGAACAGCAGACAGCCCACTATGTTGTCAAATCAAAACAACACACGTGTTGCATGTCCTTTGTCCTTCTCAACGTCACGTCACGTCAATCGAAGTTAGAATATAGCAACAATGATGCAATACATGCTCAAAATAAGGCAGTTAAATATGACAAATGACAAATACCTCCATTATAATAACTTCAGACTGTGCCACATAAATCTAATTAATATAAGACCATAGGCCTAAGGAGGTTATGTTTTCATCTGAGTTTGTTTGTTAGCAAGATAACTCAAAAACGTATGGATGGATTTCAATGAAATTTTCAGGAAAAGTCAGAAATTTCCCAAGGAACCAAATTTTGCCAGTGATCCGGATCACCATCTGGATCCAGGAGGCGGAGGTTTGCTTTTTCCGAGTACTTCTCTAGTTAAACATGATAGTAATACAAAAGTGGAGGGGAGGTTGTAGTCCATACTCATTCTAATAGCGCTGTCTCTGATGGGGGCAAAAAACAGACTGTAGCCTCTCAAACATGCTATTGAGATTTAAGCAGTCGTATAGTTGTTCATAGGCAACTTTCTCCAGGATTTTACTAAGAAAAGGGAGGTTTGAGATGGGTCTGTAGTCATTTAGAATTGTTATGCTTTCACAATTGCAGTTTTCAGCATCTGAGGGAACTGTGCTGAGAGAGCAGTTCACAGGAAGCACATCATCTTCAAGACCAGTCTCGAAAAAAAAGTTTGGTGGGTATGGGATCAAGCAAGCATGTGGAAGGTTTCAATTGCATCACCAGTTTTCTGAGCATGTCTTTGAGTAGGTTCACATCTCCGGGCATGTTCCAGACAGCGGTGGTGTCAATTCAAATTCAAAAGTGTCTTGCTGGGTAACGAGCTCCTCAAGGTGTTCTTCAAGCTCTTCGAAGTGACTGCGAACTTGATCTATCTGAGGGTTGCCCATGAGGTTGTTCACATACATTTTCACAGGATCAATGTCCAACTCAAGCTTAAATGTATCACTTGTTTCCAAGGTTTGTTGGCTCTCCACATCAAATACTTTATAAATGAGTGAAGGAAAAAAACAGTCCATCTCGATTGTGTATTTCACAGACTCGAGTTTAAACTGCTTGTACTCAGAAAGAAGTGTCTTCCAGTCCCTCTTATAGGTACTGATGAGGGCTCTTGCCAGGGTGCTGTCTCCTTCTCCGAGCCTGGCCAGGTGGATTATCATCTGGATATGCAAGCAGGCGCCATTGATCCATATCTTCAGAGCTTGTAAGCTCATGTGTTTGGTCATGGAGTTCTTCAGCTCGGTCAGGTAATAGCTCATAGCCTTCTCTAGACGTTCAAGCTCTTTCTTCAGCTCTTGGAGATTTCGCATGTTCATCTGGTGCCTTTTAACATACTCCTCCATCACATCTCTGACCTTGGACAGCTTCTCCCTTGCAAACACACGTTCAAAAACCTCTTCAGGGGTCTCCTTCTCCTCCCCTCTTTTGTGCTCTGCCACAATAATGTCGATGAGTACGCAGATGACGAACGTGGTAAGCAGGTATTGGTGTTAGATTCCCGAACTTCCGTACCAGGTCTTTGATCCAGGTCCCTACAGGGAGATCCAGCTCCTTCTTGCTCTTTCTGTAATGCTTTCTCAAGATGTCCATTGATTTGTGGCAAAACGCTTTCAACAGGGTTTCATCCAGTCCTGTATCTGGAAACAGCATTCGCCAATATTTCAATTATGTTCTTCTCGATAGTCCTCTTGTGATCCTCCCCGTACCAGAGTCGTTTAATTTGGTAAATAAAAAAAACCAGTGTGCATCATGGTTTCTGATTTATTTTTTACTTCTTCAGCAACTGACCAAAAAAATCCCTCAAAGTCACTCAAACCTAAAACACAAAAGAAAAATGATTTTGTGTATTAAGTATCAACAGACAATAAAAATATGTGTTCTGAAATAAGTCCTCTTCTACAGCAAGCAAGCAAGCTATAAAAGGTCAGTTTATAGGGCATTAACACCCAGACCTTCACAACAATTAGGAGTGGCTCTGGAAAAGATTCATTGACTTATGACTTCCAGCAGCAGAACCGCTGTAGGCTACCTCCATTATCGGGCGTGTCTGCCGAACATAAAGTAGGCTATTTATGTAATAACTATAACATTACACTTCAAGGGCCACCACATATTATCTCGGGGGGCGGATAGGATAGATAGGCTATGATACTTACTAGACGCTCGTCATCAGGAACTGCAATGGGGAAATGAAAGTGAAAGGTAGGCTACTGGCTACTTTGTCTGTGATGCATTGCTAGCGAGCAGCCGCTCCTTCTATTTAGGCGTAGGCTACCACTAGATGGCAGAGTAAGCTTTTGTGTGTGTCAACGCTTGAATTTCACCATACTTTTACTGTTTTCGTTTGCTAAGTGGCACGCATCAGTGACAGGCGTTCTGATTTTCAGTAGCCTAGCCTAACTCATATTTGTTAACTCAGTTGCAAAAAGCACAGCAACATGTCAAATGTTGAAAATGACTAATTTGTCTATTTAATTGAAAATATAGCTATATGTTAATTTGAATTATGATATAACAATTTTTTTTTTTTTTTTTTTTTTTTAAAGCTGGGACATGTCAAAATGCTGGAAAAGTTGTAATGATGAATAGGCTAAAACAAAAGGAGGAACGTTTCACAACTAATTAGAGTAACTGGCAACATGATTAAAATCACAGAAAGGCAGAGTCTCAGTATTTATCACTGTAAACCTGTGTGGACAGATGTAATTGTGATGCATCTTAACACATTTGTGAAGTATATATTCATCATCTACAGTACAAAATATAATTAAAATATTTAGAGAATTCAGATAAATCTTTGCAAACAGGGGATAGAGTTGAAAAACAATATTGGATGGCAGATGCCACTGCATTAAAACCAGACCTGTTTCTGTACAGAAAATCATTGGGCTCGAAAACCTCTGATTGTATTACAGTTTTTTTCAATTGCTTACACACAATTTTTCAAACCGAGTTCTTTTTAACAAAATTTAAGCACAGGTATCCAAACGCCACACTCAGTTTGCATATATTCCTAGATTCTTTGCAAAATGAAACACTTCAGTCAAAACAAACACACTTCAGTCAAAACATACACACTTCAGTCAAAACATATACACATATTTGTAAAAATGCTATTAGTTGTCATTTAACAAACACAGTCCTCAATGGTCAGACACTATTGCAGGTAGTTTCACACTGCAGTGATAAATGCAAAACGCATTTGTAAAAAGAAAAATGAGGAAATAACATGTGCTAGATTTTTGCCCAGACATTGTTATGTAAGGGATCATTTAGATGTCCAAAAAATAGTGACAAACCCACAACATTCTTCATGATTAGTTCGACATAGGGAAAGTGTACATAAATAGGTCTATAAACTTGCACGTGCACTGTACAACACTGAAGACTGCTGTAGACTGAATATTTCTTATGAAGGATTTCTTTCAATACTTACAGTATTTCTAACCATAATCAGTTACAGTAATCAACCAACAATGAAATCAATTGAACAAATAAAATCTGTATACAAACAAAAACTACTGCATAAAGTACATACACGTTGACTCTGAAGAGCAACTACTGCAAAAGCAACAAGACTGTATAGCACACCTGAGTGCTGCGTTTTCAATTTTGCACATGTGTGCTTACACACCTGGTGGATGTGATTATCCAATTCGTTCATTAGTGTAGTCACTGGCAATCCGGGGCTTTGTAATGACAAGGAAGTAACCTCACAATCCTTATCTGTGTCTAAGGTGTGGAAATGTGTGTAGAGTTTTACAAATCACTGTGTGTAATGTTTTGCAAAAAGGGTGAAGCAGACATTGTGTGTAATGTTGTGCAAATCTGTGGAGGTGTTTTGCTCCTTGGAGTAACATTTTGCTAATTGTGTGAAAAAAAATATTTTAGTGTGTAAACAATCGTAAAAAACTGTAACACACAGTCTGATACAATTTGGAAATGCTAGTGTAAACTTTACCATGTAACAGCTACAATTAAGCTATGTATTTAGCCATAATACAGAAATACCCACGTCTTATCTGGGCCTGAGTTTGTTTAAAATGGACTGAGGAAATGTGGAAAAAGGTCCTGTAATTAGACCAATCAAAAGGTGCAATTATTTTTGGAAATCATCTGGCTAAAGAGGAGAGGGCCTATCCAAGTGTAAAACCTATATCCAAACGATGTTTTCAAAGTTTGAGATAATCAATTCAGAGTCCAGGTGCTAAAATGGCCTGTCTCCAGTTCAGATCTGTCAAATTAGGTGCATCATGGAATGAAATACATGATTAAGAATACCTCATGCTGAGCAACTGAATACCTATATCGGACAGGAATGGGACAACATTTAATTCTCAAAACTCTTCCATTCCTAAACATTTTGAGGACACATTTGACACATGTTGCTGGCATCAAGTTTAAAATGAACAAATATTTTCCATGAAATAGTCCACATTTTCATTTTCAACATTTGATATGCTATCTATCTCCTTTTTGGATTCACAAGACTTGTATATTATCACATTCTGTTTTTATTTGCATTTTACACAATGTCCCAACTTTTTATGATTTGGGAATAAACTAAAAAACACGCTGCACTAAAAACACGGACCACTCTGTGTCTGTCTCCTACAAGAGAGCACGTTATGTGCAAGCAGAGAGGCTGCCTATTCTGCAGCCCCTGCCCTATACTGTAACATTTGTTTTCCTGCTGTAAAACAACTTTTGGGGCATCTGTGACATTTAAGGTGTTGGTGCATTAATCTGACAGAAAAACTCAAAGATGTCGCCACAAACTTGTTCAACATTTCATTGAGTAAGACCGTTTCCTCCAAATGCTTCAAAGTCACAACCATGTCATATCTGTGCCTAGAAGTCATTTCTGCCCTGCCTCACAGACCACCGATACTAATACGCATGCTATCGTATACAAATTTGCCATCAATAATAATTATCAAAGATACTGGTAGATGACAACGTGCATGCATAGAATATGCACATATACTGTATTTGTGCTTGTGTGTGTGTGTGTGTGTGTGTTTATTCATCAGAGGACTAAAAGAAATGGCCATTGACACCAGCAGGAAATCGATACCTTACCGTGTGCGTGCATGCCCGTGTGTGTGTGTGCGTGTGCGTGTGTGTGTGTGTGTGTGTGTGTGTGTGTGTGTGTGTGTGTGTGTGTGTGTGTGTGTGTGTGTGTGTGTGTGTGTGTGTGTGGCAGGAAGAGAGTGAAAGACATGCCAATTATGTTAAGGAGTTTCTCCTAAATTCGCCTCATCTCATATGCCATTGAAGATTGAATGACCCTAACTATCGTCATGAACATAAGTGTGTGCTTTGAAAATGAAAATATTCAAAACTTAGTGTGCTACATCTGCATGTGCTTTCTGGATATGCCTTTTGCGTGTCTATATTACCATGGTTACATGGGATGAGTAAAGGAGTAAAAACTCCAGTCTGTGTGCAGTTGTTTTGGTTTGAATATTGTTTACATGATCACATGATAGAAGAATGATACAGCCTTGTATACAATGTTGTAAGTCGCAACCTTGGTTAAAAAGTGTCAGCCAAATGTAATGTAATCTATTAGTTAATAGCTTGCAGCAGCTACAGTATAGTTACACTAGCCCTGTAGCCCTGATCCAATGCTACAGGAGAGGAAGGGCAGAGGGAAAAGGCACCGTGTCATTTCTCAGAAATAATGGCTAATCTACATCTGCTTTTTTTCAATTGGTTGATTTATAATTCCATGGTTATTCTACAACTTTCAGTCAAAGATGGCTCAAGAGAGGCTTGTTGTGCAAGTCAAGTTAGTTTTTTCCGCTTTCCTTGAAATTCTCTGTATTCAAGTTTCTTCACTCCACTCTTTAGCATACCATTCTCCAGTTTCAAGTGATTATTTTGCACAGCAGTGATACTGACTACTATTTTGATGGAAGGAGTGGGGATCCTTTGAGGCATTTTTGAATGTTGGGGGCAACATATCCCCCTCAATGTATATTATGATTACAGCCTTGCGGAAATGTTAGCATACAAACAACATCACATCACAAATCCCAAAAGACACCATTCCAGCATTGTCCAATGCCAAAGCCTGTCGGTGGTGATTGACATCAACAAAATTGTCAATATAAAAAGTTGTCAAATATATCAAAGTTAATGCCGTTTCATGTGTGCTCAAAGTTGTTATTCACAGAAACATAGAGGTGCCTCACAGGAAAGCTATGCACCTGTAAAGATAAGAAACTGGGGATGGGAGAGAGAGGATGAATTTAGGGAGGTTTCGACCGGTCATGCTGACGTGTTTTGCACTGCTTTGCTCTGCTTTTCTTTAATAAATGAACCTCTTTGCGTTGGAGACTCAGAGACTATTTTGGAGAGGGGAGAATTCCTCTCTGGGCACTCTCTCCTCTTGGCGCCAGGAGTCGTTGCTAAAAACGATATTACTTGTTGTGGTTCTTGTGTCTTACAAATATTGGGAAGACCACCTATAGTCTATGTGTAGAATGTGAAATATGTTGGTCAAGTACAATCATTAATGTGAAACTGTATTAAACTTTGTAACACTGGAAATGCAGACGAAATGAACAAATCATACACTGCTGAATGCATTTCCATTCCAATACAATCCAATGGACATGTACACTGAAGGCCCCCACAGACTGCATGAAAGGACCGTAATTGTGTGACCTAGATCATTATTTGGGAAAAGGCTGGGAAATTAGGCATTATAGCAACCACTGCTTCGGTTTTCCGCAAAATTCAGTTGAGCCACAGGCACCTCCTCAGCTCAGCTGCTGCCGCTTTCATTGCTCCAACCTGTCTGCTTCAGTGTGAAGGCTAAAGAAAACAGGCTAGTCTACAACATGGAAACAGAGAGGCCAAACAGTAGGCCTAGAAAACCCAAACAACAAGGTAGAGAGGACAACAACAGGCTATCTCAAGGTCACAATGTTTCTTCTTGAGATACAGCAGATAAGTCTGCCTCTCATTTATATCCTATATCCTATAAAACCAATTGGACCATGTAGGCTATCCTATAGCTTCTATCAATAAATACAATGAAAAAAGTTAGAAAATAGGCTAGCTTAGGGCCAGGCTACAAATAAATTAGACTAACTTGGACACATCAGGGAAAATTAGAGAGAGAGTAATAGCTTTAGCTTATAGACAAAACGAAACAAAACAAACAAAAACGCTATGTAGGCCTAGGCCTAAACACATAGCCTATTAGGCCTACGTTTACAATCTACCCTTTTGCTATTAATTACAGGCTATGTTTTTTTTTTCTCCTCTCATTAGGCCTATTTCATTTTATATCCTTACCGATATTACTGTAAAGTAAAGTTGATTATTAACATGTTATACAGCTTTGGCAACAATGACTTTACATATTCATGCCATTAAAGCACCATTTGATTTGATTTGAGAGAATGAGAGAGATCTGAGTTCTAGAGATCTGATATCTAAAATCTCTCTCACACTTTCAAGCACACACAGAGAGAGATTTTTGCATTTCAAGTTACATTGTCGCCTTTGTGCCCTGATGTTGAGGTGAAATAAATGTAAAACGTTTTTTTACTGGCAGTTTTCACAAGACGCTTAGGCTACACCGGCGACAGGTTTTTCGGGGTTGTGTTATGTCTATGGATTGACCAAACACACGGCTGGAAGTCCAAGTCTGGCACTGACGTAATCCTGTCTGCTCGGAAGCCCCTCCCGCAGACTATCGCAGCCGACTTGGACTTGACTGAGGTAACCCAGTCGCAGTAACCCAACGGCCAGACAGACAGAATATAGCACAAGCTGCCTGCATAGAAACAACGCCGTACTCGAGTACCGAGGGCCAACAGCGGCCCGGGGTTGGTTAGAAAAGTCAAACTAAACACACGGTATTCCTCGGACGTTCGGTGTGTTTGGAAAAGAACCAACCTCGACGGCGACTTCTATCCATGGTTCAGTGAAAGGCTTTACGTTACTTTACGTTACTTAACTATTTTAGTTGTTTAACGTTACTTCATAACGGCAGATTCTCAGATTTAAATGTTTAACTCTATGGGTCTGATCAACGATACAACGGGCATCCACACGAATGTGTCCTGTTCCTGTAACTGCAAGCACACGACTTCTTTCCAGAGTACGGAGATCAGTAAGTAGACTTTCTTGTGTTTTTCTCGAAGGCTAATATTCATGTTGCTAGCGTGATTTTCAAACGATAATGATGTTCCTTTGGTGAGCTAACTCAGCTAAGTTTGCTATCTTAGCATTAGATACACTCGGTGCTTTTAGGTCACTGACTCTCGTCTCGTTAGCGATAGCTGTGTTCAAGGCTGTCTGTAGGTCTCTCTCAGTTTTGTTTTTGTTTGCATACCAATAACGTTGGTATATGTTTGTCCTTCAGTGTCGGTCTATCCATCGGACTTCCTTACTTCAGCGCACAGTTTACAAACAAACTAACTTCCAAATGAAATTTTCAACACGAGCTTTATCTTGCAAACAGCCTGTTTCCCCCCTCAAATTGTCAGAATAGCACATTCTTTTGGATGTGTTTTGTGATGGTCATCACAACAAATTCAATAGGTAAACAGACATTTGGTCTAGCCTTGCCTCTCAAGTGTTTGGTCTTAAATTAGACCTGTTTTCTTTTATTTCAACATTAATTACACTGGTATAGGACAACTTGTGACCCAGGTAATATGTTTCCTTAGTTGAATTAGGGGAGGAGCTACAGTTTATTGACAATCATGCACAAATTAAAGGATATGTTGATGACTTTGGTAAAGTCGAGTAGACTTTGGATTCTTAAAGCACCTCAAACATACAAGCACCCAATGGCTTTCTTGACTTTCTTGAAAGTTTTCTTGACTTTATTAAACACCAGCTTCATCCTTAATAGAGTAACAACAGCATGTGACTGACTCTAAATCTTCTGTGTGTAGAGAAATGGTTTTTAGTAGGCTTAAGTTAAAGGCCTGATTTATGAGTTATCTGGTATTGTGTGTGAGGGCTTTTCCTTTGACAGTCAGAGTTGAGTCATGTTGTGTCTGGCCATGGAAGGATAAAAAGGGATTTTAAAAATTATATATTTTTTCAGTCTACCGTAACACTGATGAGACTCCTCCTTTAAACGAGAGAAAGGAAAACTTGTCCTCTCTTGAACACACTCACCCAAAAATAAATCCACAGAGAACATCCTCACAAACAAAAACTCCTTCATATCAACAAAGGCATTGGCCAAGAAAGATTAATTAATTTTATCCTGATACACTGTTTTGTTTGCTGTTTTTTTCCGCCCTGCATCTCAATTTTGCTCATGCTACGTTGATGTTGTGGTTAATTGTGTTGCTGGTTGATGTTGCTGGTTGATGTTGTGGTGATGATGTTGCTGGTTGATGTTGTGGTTATGGTGTTGCTGCTTGATGTTGTTATGTCTGGTTGTTGCTGTCGTTGCTGTATGTCACTCACCCTATGTTGTGGGAACAGTGCTTGGCCACTGTTCTGTAAGGGTAGGGTAATATAGATACATAGAACAATAGATAGATAGATAGATAGATAGATAGATAGACTTTATTAATTCCCAAAGGGAAATTACAGATCTATATTCCCTAATGGACTGTACCATACTTTGTGTGATGAGGACTATGATGTGATCCTGATCAGCGCACTGTGAGTGGTTTACATTCTCCCACACTCATAGTTGCAATGGCTGTGGCCACTGCAGATTTGGCTATAGGAATATAGGCAGTGTGACATACTCGTAATGTAGTGTGTCATGTTCCATTTATGTTGTGTGAGTGTCAGTCATTCATAAAAACATGCAAATTGCAGTGCGGCACATAGTTTGTGTGTGTGTGTATGTCTGTGTGTGTGTGTGTGTGTGTGTGTGTGTGTCTGTGTGTGTGAGTCAGTGAACATGACTGGGTAGGTGGGACTGGTGATAGAAGTAATCATAGTGGGACATTTAGTCACCGTTTTTATGCCGGCGTGTGGATGAGACTGGCGCTTTGCCTTTCCGAGGAACCATGATCTCATCGCAGCCACTCAGCATGCTGTCATTCCGGCTGCTCAGACACTACGCAGGTAGCGCAGACTGCGGAACACAGGATCCCTCCTGGGCACGTCTGGCTGAGAGTAAAGGGAGCATAACTCAAAGCAGAGTGATTGAGTGGTGGAGGCACGTTTAACACCATAAACTGAAAAGGGATTTTTAAAGCAACTGTTTATAAATTGAATTGAGACCACAATCTGGAGCGCTAGGTATTTCAGTATTTAGTGTACCATGATGAAACAAATGTTCCTTATCAAGTAGGCCTCCAGCATATATAGATGTTTATACAGTCTGTGTTTTTTCCCTATTGTAACCCTGCATAGAAAGAAACATTGACATAAAAAGTGGTCCATTTTACTCATCATTTGGGTGAGGTTCATGTGTGAGAGGTTGTGCGTGTGTAAAAAAGAGAGAATGTTTATGAGAGTATGTGTGTGTGTGAATATCTACGACTTCTGACTTTGAGACTCTTAATATCACCAGACTGACCAGACACACACTCAGACAAACACACACATTACCACAGTCCCACAGGGACTTGGTAGACAGACACACACACACACACACACACACACACACACACACCCTCAGGGACTGGCTGGGAACACCCTCACTGATGAAAGACAAAGACATCATGCAGCCGCCTTATTCACTAATAAGCAGTTAGAGCTAGTAGACTCATACACACAACCAGTGTCTTTGCATGCAAATGTCAGAGACTTAAGATTTAAGCAATAGCAAAGCAAGAGTCGCTGTGGAGAACATACTAAGGGAGGATGTATGTTTGTGGTACTATACTACTGTAAGTTGTCCTGCCCTGGCCATAGCATACACCAGTTAAATTGAAGTAGTTGGAACACTAGCCGCGTTTACATGGACAGTGTTTTGTCATTCCGATTGAACATTTTTGCGCCGTCTGTTTACATGGGCTACTTTCTATTCCGATCAGACTACTTTTCATTGGGAAGATATTAAGGTCAATCCGAATGACCGTATACATGAGCGTTCATTCGGAATAGGAACGGACTACACCACCTCTTCTATTCCGATTACAATTCTGATCGGATCAGGATTTTCGTTCCGATTGAGGCGTTTATATGACGATTTTTTATTCCGATTGAGCTGTTTTTCCGTTTCTAATCGGAATAGAAGTGTCCATGTAAACAGGGCTAATATCAGTGAACCATGGAACACTGAGTCGTGTTCACAGACAGACTGTATCATTGTAGAATTCGGTGTTACAATGAAACGTCGTTATAGTTACAAACTTTCTTCTAAGGGTTCTAGTGGGAACATTTGGTGTCTTCCTGTTTGCTGACTTTTCCCATGGTGAGGGTCACCCTCCCAGATACTGAGGCGGCAGCTGCCTTCAGTTTACATCAGCTGATCAGCCTCCTTCTGTTTCCTTTTTACGCCACACACACCATAGAGGACTGATGCACCCGCCTGTGTCCAGACAGACCCTGTCCCCCCTCACCACACGCACACACACGTACACACACACACACACACACACACACACACACACACAGTGCTTCTCCTACCCCCACCAGACAGTCAGTGACAGCCAGAGTGACTGATGGAGAGCTTGTGAATATGCATGGTCGTGGGTATGGGTGTGATGGGCATGTGTTTTAAATGGGAGATGGGGGAGGCTGTGCTGGTGGACATCATGTGTGCCAACTGGCTGGGTTTGGAGGGGCATTCCCATGCCACTGCTACCTCCACACACACACATACACGCACACACACACACACACACACACACACACACACACACACACACACACACACACACACACACACACACACACACACACCCTTCTATTCCCACCCTGTATTCTCAGGGTATGTTGTCCCACCACCACTGTTCTTGTCTCAAAGACCACAAATGCACATAGGTACAGTGCTCTTGTTGTTCAGCTCACTGGCCTTTGCCTGATTTATGTCTTTATTTCTCTATTGTGTTCTTACATCACATTGCTTCTTCTTGGATTCGATTTTCTATTTTGTATTTTGAGCTCTCTGGGCTCAGTCAAATTTCCGTATTTTATTTTGTATTATTTTATTTTTTATTTTTTTCAAAAATAGGCAAACATACGTGAACTTACACACACAACTATCACCCATGTTTTTTTTAATACACTGTCATCCTATAATGATTATAGATAGCATGCATGCACACAGACTGTCTAGGAATATTAACTAATACCTTTACTAATTCTAATAAACCTACAGCGCACTATGTACATACAGCTACTCAATATCAGTGGGCCTTAAATGCATAAGGCATACACATACTATAGACATGTACTGACTTGTAGACACACACAGACACAGACAGTGGCCTAACTTGATTTACTCTAATACGTATGTCTAGATGCAGACATGCACAATGAATGGGAGAGATTGTCTTAGCGTTATGCAGATGTATGTTAAAGGACACTTTGCATATGAAACGGAGATGGCCGTGCGTCTGCGTGGCACAGAAGGCAGGTTACGCTGGGGTCATGGTGGGCTTGTCTCCCGGCAACCCCTCCCTTGGGTGAAGGTCACAGTTGAAAGGTCAGGGGTCATGCTTTTAGATGAGGGGCTCATTGTCATAAAGGCAGGGTTGAGCAGAGTATGTGTGTGTGTGTGTGTTTGTGAGGAGGGGGTGGGACAAAAGATCTGGCTATAACTCTAATACTCTCTCTTTCTCTCTCTCTCTCACACACACACACACACACACACACACACACACACACAGAGCAGAGAGAGAGAGAGGAGAAGGGCCAGACGTAATAAAAGTTGAAACCCAGGATGTGTGTGTCAGACTGGAAGAGTGCTGACTCATGGCTGGACAGTGTGCTGGCAGCATTAGGAGTTTACACACACACACACACACACACACACACACACACACACACACACACAGAGACCAAAATGATTCAGGTTAGTGTATCAGGAGCTTACCTAGGAAGTTAAACCTGCCTGCACTCACACAGGCACACACTCACAGACTAATATCATTTGAATTAGTCTGTCAGGAGCCTGTTTGGAAAGTTGACCATGCACGCAAACTAAAACAATTCATGATAGTTTATCTGCTACCTTGGAACATGAACTTTTGGTGAAGGGTTTTTTTTTGGGGGGAAGGGTTTCAGAAGTGTCTGTCCCCGTGAGGTTTTTCACAGGATTAATGGAGTAGGTTAAGGAGCTGCAGTCGTGTAGGGTTAGTAGAGATTTGTGTCAGACAGTAGCCCAAATCTGCTCCCGAGCTAAGGCTTTGGACTGTCAGGGATTTGATCATCAAAGAGTACAGGCCAGCTTTTTCCGTTGCCATTTATTCATTCAAGGCCCTTCTATTCAAAGCTTTAAGTTACCGATATAGTAAACGAGGAATAGATTTCCTCGTCATGATTTAGCCTAATTAAAGCAATACTAAAAGGTTTTGGTATTTTTGGCACTGTGGAGGCTGTGCTGTGTGGGAAAGAATGTTTACATATCCGTAAGCGTTTCCATAGCGCTACACAGTGCAACTGGTAGAGTAGTGGGGGACAGGCATAGATGATGCATGTATGACCATAAGATGCCACAATCATAAGATGATGTCAAAACTTGTTTCCCTTAAGTCTCACTTGTGGCCCCAGCTGTGGCGCAACTGGCTGGGACGCCTGCACCATACGCCGACACGGGTTCGATACCCGCCCCGTGGTCCTTTCCGGATCCCACCCCGACTCTCTCTCCCACTCCCTTCCTGTCATTCTCCACTGTCCGATCTCATTAAAAAGGCATGAAAAAGCCCCAAAAATATGCAATATAAAAAGTCTGAGTTGTTGCACACTGTTGCTTCAAGTTAGCCCTGTCATCCCTCAGCAGCTGAGCTGCAGCCTCAAACAGGTAGATGCTTACGTAACAGAGAGCAGCCGTGTCAGGCAAGGTCTTTCCCCAAGAGCCAAACAGAAATAATTTATGACCCAGTGCGCAAGAGATTTCAGTTAGGAAACGGCTTTCATCTCGGACCTTTTTGATGTGGCGGTGAGTGGGAACGCAGCTGTTTGCGAGGCGTGACGACGACGCGTCTCTCTCGTTTTTCTGTTGCTTTCTTTCTTGGTGTTTTTCTGTCAGTCTGTCTGATGAGGGAATGAGTCACAGGGTGCCTCAGAGGGAGATGATGGCATATACAGAGCTCCACAAACCCACAGACACCTGCAACACACACACACACACCTGCAAGACACACACACACACACACACACATACCTGCAAACGTCATCGTCACACGCAAGCACACCTGCAAGTTTCAGAAAGAGAGATTTACAGACCACCTTCTGTGCTAGGACACACACACACACACACACACACACACATACTTGATGTGTGTGTTGCGTTGCGTAGTGTCAGGTCGGGTCGATGGAGCTAAAGCACGACGCAGGGCTGAGTGCTCTCTGTTCCAGCCCCGTAGTCACGCCTCACACTCTGTTGTGTCTGGAGAGAGTCTACTGGGCTGAGCCAAGAGAGAGAGGGAGAGAGAGAAGCCCCTTTCACATTCAGAAACGATACATTAGCGTTTAAGAAATAGCGGGTTCAGGGGATTTCGCAATGTGAAAGGTAGACGTGTTCTGGTCCCGGGGTTGTCTGAAGCCGGTTTCAGAGGCGAGTTATGGGAGGCGTTGCCTAGCAGCACGTCACACGCAATTTGGGAGTGAACAATGACGTTAAGCATGCCTTGGACCTCGGAGATAAACTGATAAACACAACTTTCATGCTAGTTCTACGTGGTTTAGCTTCCAAATGATGGCGGGCCACTTGTTATGTTATTTGAATGCCAAATGAGGTCCTTTTGTCTGTCGAAGTCATATTTCAGTGTGCTGAGTCCTGAACAACTTCTGCTCTGACAGTTAGCTCGTTGGCTAGTTAGCTAGAACTATCATTAGGCAAACTTTCTAAAAAGACTTACTGCTGGCAGCAGACGGTTTTGGTAACCTAGCAACAATAAACACTTGACCGAAGTGCTGAGAAAAGGAGGTTCAGGGCACTCTCAGCATAAAAAAACGTGATTGTTGGACACACATATATCTATGGACACAGCAGCTAAAGTTATCCTAGTCTCTTGTGTGTTTCCTGTATTTTAACCTCCTGCCTGGCCAAATACGTCATCAGTCACACACCCCTAATAGCGGGTTGACCTCTGTTCCTTTCATATTCAACACGGCTCGGCTCTGATACTACCCCCCGAGACGGGTTGGATTGCCGAGGCGGGTTGACTCCCCACCCCGTGTCGTCAATGTGAAAGGAACAGCCTTAACGTTAAATTCGGCTGATTTAGCGTTAAATTCGGTGAATGTGAAAGGGGCTAGAGACTGTCTGAAGTGAAATGATAGTGGGGGGAAAGAGGGAGGATATGAAAAAGGGAGAAAGGGATCTGAGTAGAGGAGCTAAAGAGAAATGATAGAGGAAGAGATACGGAGGGGAAAGAGAGAATGAAGACAGAGAGGGCGAGAGGAGAGGAGAGAAATGATATAGAGAGAAAAGACAGGGAGGGGGGAAGAGAGAATGAAGACCGAGAGGGGGAGAGGAGAGAAATGATATAGAGAGAATAGACAGGGAGGGGGGAAGAGAGGAGAAATGATAAAGAGAAAAGACAGGGAGGGGGAAGAGAGGAGAAGTGAGAGAGGAGAGGTGATAGAGAGAAAGGGAAGAGCAAGAGAGACACACAGAAACTCCTAGTGGTGGGCATGAGAGATAAGTAACGAGAGAGAGTAGAGGAGAGAGAGAGAGAGAGAGAGAAAGGGAGGGAGAGAGAGATAGAGAAAGGGAGGGAGGGGGAAAGGAAGAGTGAGGAAGGGGCTGAAAAAAGTCTGAAAGAATTAGACAAAGCCAGACAGAGACAGAGGGCCAAATGTACTAAGACAGCGCTAATACCGAGTTTTCGGATGCGCAGAATGCGAACGCTGTGCTTTACTATATTGCGTGGAATGAATTTACTATTTTTTTATTTACTCATACTCTAGATATGGGAACCCTCATACTCTAGATATGGGAACCCTCATACTCTAGCTGCTCTAGATATGGGAACCCTCAGACTCTAGTTCTAGATATGGGAACCCTCATACTCTAGTTCTAGATATGGGAACCCTCACACTCTAGTTCTAGATATGGGAACCCTCATACTCTAGCTCTAGATATGGGAACCCTCATACTCTAGTTCTGGATACGGGAACCCAGATCCAAGTCAGCTGTGGCATAAGCCCACAAGGACATGGGTTTGAATCTGATCCATGGTCATTTTGTGATCCCACCCCATCTCTCTCTCCAGTTAGACGGACCCAGTGTGAAAGCAACCTAAGAAATCCATTTGGAGTGTATAGGCAGTGCAGTAGCAAACAGATAGCACGTTAACCTACTTCTTTGGGTCTCAGGGGGACCTGGCTGTGAGAGGGTAAACAGTGAGTCCAGGAAGTCGACTTCATAGTAGAACGGTTGTGTCAGAGCAATACGACACTTGTGTGTCCAGTTGGGCCTGCTGCCTCCTGCCAGATCTCAGCCATGGGTATATCCATAACAAGCCCCACTCTCACTATCGGGTCCTATTGCTTAAATAACCTCAGCGGCTAGCTCAGATATCCAGAGATGGATACGTTCCGGGTAAGGATATCGGTTCAGGCTGTTAGAGGGGCAGCCCTTCCTTAGGTCCTGAGAGAGAGAGAGTGTGTGTGTGTGTGTGTGTGTGTGTGTGTGTGTGTGTGTGTGTGTGTGTGTGTGTGTGTGTGTGTGTGTGTGTGTGTGTGTGTGTGTGTGTGTGTGTGTGTGTGTGTGTGTGTGTGTGTGTGTGTGTGTGTGTGTGTGTGTGTGTGTGTGTCTAGGAGTCGGTGGTGGCGTAGTGAGGGAGGAAGAGGTGAGAGACATCAGCTGTTTGCTCATTCCAGACCGAGCCAGACTCAGACTCATGAGATGAATCATGAATATTCAGATCAGCTTGTCAGACTAGACGCACACAAACACACACACACACACACCAAATTACACCTCCTGAGTGCCCCCTCCCCCTGTATGTCTGACAGACATATATTTCTCTGTGGTGCAGACAGCGGAGTCCCCACTCCCCCCCCTCCCCTCCCCTCCCCTTCCCTCCGCCCC
This sequence comes from Sardina pilchardus, assembly GCF_963854185.1. Taxonomy (NCBI): domain Eukaryota; kingdom Metazoa; phylum Chordata; class Actinopteri; order Clupeiformes; family Clupeidae; genus Sardina; species Sardina pilchardus. The sequence goes on along the minus strand of NC_085002.1, from coordinate 27,318,490 downwards.
TCTCCTCCCTCGGTCGGGGGACCTGCGTTGGTCTGGCCCTTCTGGCTAGCATGCTAATGACCACGCCGCATAATGGCCAGCCACGCGGCTGATAACAGCCCTGGATTTTCATACGTCTCAGACACACACACACACACACACACACATACATGGCTGCGGCCGTCCCCACCCTAGGGGGAGGGATGGCGGTGGCGGTGGCAGTGGTGCTGGTGTAGTCCCAGCTGGGTGGAGCTGCAGTGTTGAATTAGATTAGATGAGATTACCTTTTATTGCCACATGATGTGAGACATGCGTGTAGTAGGCCCACGCCAGAGGAAGAGCACCAGCCACCATGACAAGAGTAGTGTGTGTGTGTGTGTGTGTGTGTATGTGTGTCTGTGTCTGTGTCTGTGTCTGTGTCTGTGTCTGTGTCTGTGTCTGTGTGTCTGTGTCTGTGTCTACGTGTATGTGTGTGTATCTGTGTGTGTGTGTGTGTGTGTGCGCGTGTGTGTATGTGTTTGTGTGTGTGTTTGTGTCTGTGTCTACGTGTATGTGTGTGTATCTGTGTGTGTGTGTGTGTGTGCATGTGTGTATGTGTTTGTGTGTGTGTGTTTGTGCGTGTGTGTGTGTGTGTTTCTTACAGACAACAAGCTACAGAGGCACGCCGAATGATACGCACATGCAGACAGTCACACTCTCTGTTTTGCATCTTTCAGCTTATGTTTGTTTGCCTGTCTGTATATTTGTCTGTCCCTATCTATTAGCGTGTTAGCCAACCTGCTAGATTATCTGCCTGTCTCCCACTTAGTCTCTCCATACTCCAGCTCTGGGTAGAGCGAGAGCGTGAGCGTGGTCTGTTCACGGATGCCAGTGGTCCAGTCACAACATAGAGCTATCTTCATAACTCAGGCCTGATAGAGTTCAGGAGTGGTGCCTGAACTCAGGCTTGAGCTCTGCCATGTACGATGTCAAGAAAGGCTATTCTCTATATTGTCTTTGAATGTATTTGATCATTTCAGGCACAGATAGTGTCCTGTCCATCAGCCCTGATAACTATTGCAGTATGCAACAAACTATCGGCCTTTGGCTACAGTCAGAGGAAGTATGGCCTATACCTTCCCTCGCCCTGCTGACTTAGTACTGCATCAGAAGGCTGAGGAATTCAACAGTCTGCCTGTCTGTCTGTCTGTCTGTCTGTCTGTCTGTCTGTCTGTGTGCCTCTTACCTCCGGTTCAGACACCAAACATGTCTTGTACTAGGCTGGGTAACCCCAGCCTGATCTGCCGGTGATTTGGATTTCGTCCTGCAGCTCAGGCTGGAAACCTGCACATTTATCTCTCCTGCTTCCTGTCCACGTTTGCTCGGTCCAATCACAAACTAGCTCATCCATCAGGTGCTATCCAAAAGCGTCATTTGAAGTCATTTGAACTATGCCCATTGATCACGCCTCTCGTGCAGTAGAAATAAAGCGCACACTTCCCAGACTGATGTTCGACCTTAAAAGTTTGAGCTTAGTATGGTGATATGGAAGGAATGTAATGTCCGCAACACTGATAAATTGCTCCCGGTTTAATAAGTTTAATCAGTGTTGTGGACATTACATTCCTTCCATAGTTACTCTCCATTTGTCCTGCACCTGCAAGGTGGGATCCCGGATGTGCACACAGCTACTCTTCTTAAACTTAGTATGGTGCACACTTCCCAGACTAATGTTCGACCTTAAAAGTTTGAGCTTAGCATGGTGCTAGCCAGACTAGTCTCGTACCGTGTCTGAGGCACCGGGCACAGCTCCGTTGAGTTTGACCTTTTGTCCCGTGTTCTCCGAGAGCTGTGGTGCGGCTCCGTTCTTACATAACTGCCCACGGGGGCCTGCCGGCTGGCTGGGTGTCTGGCTAGCCGCTCTGCTTTTAGTAACTCGTGAGGATGGACGTCTGTGTTCTTGAGGGGGTTTTTTTTTTCTTTTTTTATTTCTCGCTGCTGTTGTGATGTCATCTACACATATGATCAGCCAGTTCACATTTTGCTGCTAGAGAAAGACTCTTTGTGTTCAGTGGCTCACAATAGTACAGTAGTGTGCTTTGTGTGTATGAAATGGCCTGAGCCTACTGTTTAGCCAGTATGTTATAGTAGAAGGAATAGCTAGCTGAGTATAGCAGACATAAGTGAAAGTAAAGTGTATTTTTCGAGATGGAGGGTTGTGAAGACAGCATGTAAAAATGCTTTGGTCACTTTTACCTTTGGCAAAATGGTATAGAACCAGTTACACTGGGGAGCTAACATTAGCTTGCTATGCTAGAGCCAGGTAAACCTTGTGTTGTTGGATAAATGCAAATGGTTATAGGGTGTGGGTCATTCCACGCCAAATCAACCAGAGCCCACGCACTTGCGTCTCAAAAAAATCTGAAAAAAATACCATGTGTGCCTATGTTACCCAGGAGACACTCTGTAAAATGTTTTTGTGCTAAGATCAATACTTTTCAAGTAACAGCCAGTTTTACAGGGGGAGGGGGGTGTCAAATTTGTTCTGCCTCTTTTTTTTGTCAAAGTTCACAAGCTCATTGCTCAAGAACTAGAATCTGTAGGAGGCTCAAATTTTGCAGGCTGGTGCATAAATAGGAATAGTATGCAGTAAAATCACCACGAGTAGTCTGGATGATCCTGCATGGTCATAGCAGTCCCTCAAAGTTGATCAACATTTTATTGGAGTTTTTGGCTGGGTTCTGTTTAGGCCTTCAGAAGACACATTTTTACTCAACATAGACTCTTGGGGTTTTTTTCTTATTGAGATAAGTAGAAACACTCTCCGAAAAAGCAATGAGGAGAAAAGAAAATCCATCAGGGACTGAACAGCAGACCTCACAAGTTTGAAAAATAAATTTGGATCTCATATTCAGAGCACCCTAACACCTTGTGGGAATATACAAAGATTTTTTTAATGTTTTTTTCTATAATCTGCATTACCTCTTCTTTTTAAAAACACCAATTTGACTTGCCTTATGCAAATCTTTCTTTTTCATTTCCCACCCTGAACAAGGGCAAAATGCACCATAGAGATCTATTGAGAGATTTGTTTTGTATAGAGTAACCACTAGGTGCCACTAAAATCACTGAATCACTGAAATTGCCGGGTGGGGACAAAACATATTCATCTCAATGGTGCATTTTGTCCATGTTTAGGGTGGAAAATGAAAAAGAAAGATTTGCATAAGACAAGTCAAATTGGTGTTTTTAAAAAGAGGAGGTAATGCAGATTATAGAAAAAAATATAAAAAAAATCTTTGTATATTCCCACAAGGTGTTAGGGTGCTCTGAATATGAGATCCAAAATTATTTTTCAAACTTGTGAGGTCTGCTGTTCAGTCCCTGATGGATTTTCTTTTCTCTTCATTGCTTTTTCGGAGAGTGTTTCTACTGATCTCAATAAGAGAAAAAAATCAAGAGCCTATGTTGAGTAAAAATATGTCTTCTGTAAGCCTAAACAGAGCCCAGCCAAGAACTCCAATAACATTTTGATCAACTTTGAGGGACTGCTATGACCATGCAGGATCATCCAGACTACTCGTGGTGAATTTACTGCACACTATTCCTATTTATGCACCAGCCTGCAAAATTTGAGCCTCCTACAGATTCTAGTTCTTGAGCAATGAGCTTGTGAACTTTGACAAAAAAAAGAGGTAGAACAAATTTGACACCCCCCTCCCCCTGTAAAACGGGCTGTTACTTGAAAAGTATTGATCTTAGCACAAAAACATTTTACAGAGTGTCTCCTGTGTAACATAGGCACACATGGTATTTTTTTCAGATTTTTTTGAGACGCAAGTGCGTGGGCTCTGGTTGATTTGGCGTGGAATGACCCGTGTGTGTTTTCAGAGTGTGATCTGGACAGAGATCTATAGTATACGCTCATATAGACATAGATGGAGATTGTTTCCATTTTAGAACTGTTTTAAAGATGAAAATGGATGTGTGTAGTAGTTGTAGGCTTAGAGAATTATGAACTGAATAGTGGGACATTCTCCTCGAAAAGAAAAATGCTTCTCGACATTCCTTTACCGTGTGTGTGTATGTGTGTGTGAGCGGGATATGTTTTGCTTTGGTTTGGAGCTGAACAGACAGCCAGAAAGGGAATGGGTGAGGAACAAGACTACTCATAAAAAGCAGCGCTGATATTGTTTGTGTAAATGATACACTTCACTCTTCAGTTATTTCTTTGGTGACTCACATCTTTCCCTCCCTCTCCCTTTCTCTTCCTCAACTCTCTCTCTCTCTCTCTCTCTCTCTCTCTCTCTCTTTCTCTCACACACACACACACCCTTCCTCCTTTTCTATACCCCCCTCCAGGCCTGTCTAACTCTTTCATTAGCTGTACTGTGCATGTTTCCATTGCCAGATGTTTGCCTAGACTTAGACACACACACACACACACACACAGATAGCCACTCAATATGCACACAGACACAGACACAGATACAAACATGCACACGGATCAAACACTTGAATCTAAATCTAAAGGAACATCAGGTGTGTGTTGTGCGAGTGTGTGTGTGTGTGTGTGTGTGTGTGTGTGTGTGTGCGCACCCAGAGAAATGCATCAGCATTTTTTCATTCAGCTGTTTATGTATTTTTATCTCACACAGCTCTCTCATATTCAGTTCTTAATTTCTCCCAACCAGACATACTTGAACTGGATGCTCACTCACACTTCCACTACACTCTCTCTCTCTCTCTCTCTCTCTCTCTCCCTCTCCCCCTCTCTTTCTCTCTCTCTCTCTCTCTCTCTCTCTCCCACACACACACACACATACACACACATAAACAAACATAAACAAACATTATATTACTCTTATAGTATACATTATTATGCTTAAATATTATTTTGAGCATAGCGGTGGCACCCTGTATCTTCCTACTTCCTTTCTCAGGGCCTGTTTACACGACAATGTTTTTTTCAAAAACTGTTTTTTTTTCATCAGTTAGGATCATTCTGTGGAACTAGTGCTACACTGCCAAAACACACACACACACACACACACACACTGACTTTCCCATGGCAGTGGGAGGGGGTAGAAGGCTGTGTGCCCTCTTGACCTACAACTCAAAACACACACAAGCACACACACACACACACACACACACACACACACACACACACACACACATGAAGGGGGAAATCCTGTCAGAGAAGGAGCAGTAGATATAAAGAGCAAAAGAGCGGTTTTAAAGAACGAAGGTATAAGGAGCTGGGAAAGAGGAGAAAGATAGAAAAAAGGATAAGCAAGAGAGACAGAGAGAGAGAGAGAGAGAGTGTGTGTGTGTGTGTGTGTGTACTTGAGAGACCTGCTCTCCCCTCCTCCCTCCTCTCTGCTGTCTGCCTTTGTGCTTAGAGCTGTCTGGCTCAGCTTTGACCGTAAGTGCCCTTCCCCGACAGAGTGCTGTGTGTGTGTGTGTGTGTGTGTGTGTGTGTGTGTGTGTGTGTGTGTGCACTCTGTCTGTTAGCTTGTCACCTATGACCAATTTGGACTGTTTGAGTGTGTGTGTGTGTGTGTGTGTGTGTGTGTGTGTGTGTGTGTGTGTGTGTGTATGTGTGTGTCTGTCTGCTTGCGCATGTGTGTGAATGTCTGACCAGTCTGGTGATCTGGCTTTCACAGACAAAAGCTAGTAGACAATATACAGAGTCCAATAAACATTGACACACACACACACACACACACACGCACACTTACAGACACACTTTTATATTATATTCCAGAGATAAATGGTCCACTTGAATTCTCTCTCTCTCTTTCTCTCTCTCGATCTATCTATCTATCTCAAATACACATACTTAATCATAGCCTTCCTGTCCTATTATGTCTGTATATAACTGTCTGCAACTGTCCATGTCTGTCTGTCTTATCTGTGTGTGTGTGTGTGTGTGTGTGTGTGTGTGTGCGCCTGTGTCAGTGTGTGTCTGTCTGTGCTCTATGCACAGTGCCAGTCTGTGTGTGTGTGTGTGTGTGTGTGTGTGTGTGTGTGTGTGTGTGTGTGTGTGTGTGTGTGTGTGTGTGTGTGTGTGTGTGTGTGTGTGTGTGTGTGTGTGTGTGTGTGTGTGTGTGTGTGTGTGTGTGTGTGTGTGTGTGTGTGTGTGTGTGTGTGTGTGTGTGTGTAAACGTGTGTCTGTCTGCATGTGTGTCTATCTGGCTGTCATCCTGTCTAACTATATTTGTGTGTGTTTGTTTGAGTTCTATGCTCAGTCCCTGTGTGTGTGTGTGTGTGTGTGTGTGTGTGTGTGTGTGTGTGTGTGTGTGTCTTGACAAATGACTTAAGAATAATGTGTGTGTCTGATGTGTCTTAGTAGGTTTTTATTTGTTTTACATTGCAAGGCTTGGATGAAAACGAACGCATGGGAAACACCCAAAGCCAGCGTTGCCATTGACTCTCCTCTCTCTCCTTGGAAGTACACCATCACGGTGTGATTCCTTTTGAGCACACACCCAGCAGTTGACATTGAAGTGACCCAGTGTGTCTTTCTGCTTCAGAACAAGCCGGCAGAGTGAGAGTGGTTACAGTAGGCTGTTTAGAAAAACACATGCGATAACTTCTCAGACACACACACACAGACACAGACATACAGAGAGACCTATACACACACACACACACACACACACACACACACATTCATAAACACGGGGTGCTGTGCAGTGTTGTGTCTTCATGCAGATTTGAACACTATCAAACAAATCTGTCAAGACAGAAGCCCCCTTCCCTAGAGACTCTCCCCCTCTCTCTTCCCCTCCCTCTCTCTTCCCCCCTCCCTCTCTCTCTCTCATGCCCTCTCTCTCGCTCTTCTCCCTCTCCCTCAATTCACACCCCCCCCCCCCCCTTCTCAGGAGTCTGCAGTCAGACTCATCTGTGGTTCTCACCCCCCTCCCCCTTCCACACACACACACACACACACACTCACAAACACACACACAGACAGACACTCTTTAGCCTGCTCTATTGTCTGGCTCAGGGGGAGTGATCAGCTGTGTGTCGGAATGCGAAATGAGGTGGGGGTGTGTTCCCATCATTGGTAGACCCTAGACTGCCACAGAGTGTGTGTGTCAGTGTGTGTGTCGTCACTCTTGGGGGAACTAACTGGGGACTTGTGGTGCTCTGGGCTGTTGCTGTTGCTGTGCTGCTGTGGAATACTTGCTTCACGTCGCTTCTCCTTACTGCTGTGTACTTGGATTACCTTCTTTCCTTCGCTTCTCCTCACTGGATCCATACCTGCGTTACCATCAAGCGTGTGTATGTTCGTGTGTGTGAAGCGTTGGGCTTTTTGGAGTGTGTATGACGCACAGCGAAGTCAACAGCATGCAGCCCGTCTCCGGAGCTGGCCATGAGTTCTGTGACCACAGCCTGTGTGAGGGTGAGTCGTCTTCTGCACTGCAGACTTATGGGACTTGTAGTTTTTAATACCAGTGTGACGAGAATGTTGGAAAATGAACGCTCTAAAGAATATCTGGGTTCATTGAATTCAACCAGAGCCATCGAGATGAATTCAACATAAAATTTTAGAATCTTGAATTGTTGTGGAATGGAATCTTATGTTAGGATGTTCAAAAACCTACACCTTAGTTTCGTAAGGGATAACGGCCGACGAGGGTGACCTGTTCAATGGAAATAATGGAGAGGTGGAGGCTTAGAACTTAGTACTTAGTAGGAGTTGCCTCCGCCGAGACATTATTACTTTACTACTACTTTACTACTGTTGTTATGGTTACCATTCATAAGCGCATTGATATGGAACGGTGATTAATTTTATTTCTGGAACTACTTCAAAGGTAGCCTGTTATACAAAGTTAATGGCCACCCCATCAGCCAATCAGAGAAGAGAATCCCATTGTTATGGGAGATAAGTCTCTTTATTGAGAAAGGGTAGTGTGCTAGTGGCTTGCACTGTTGTACATTAGGTATGTTTACTTCTTGAGTATGAAGCCTGTGACCCAGGGGTTGTTGGCCCCTGCCTCTGCCAGCTGATTCACGCAAGGAGAGGACTTTGGGATACTCTGTGTTTCCCGTGTTTCCGAGCTTCACAGGGTTATGCGTGATTGGGAATGGGAAGCGGATTTGTGTGAGGGGTTGATTTGAAAGTGAAAACCTCTGGAACTGCTTTCGGTACGCGAGTGTCAGTTTAAGCAAACACACTGCAGGGAAACTGGGATGGTACAGCCCCTTTGAGAGTGTGTGTGTGTGTGTGTGTGTGTGTGTGTGTGTGTTTGTGTGTGTGTGTGTGTGTGTGTGTGTGTGTGTGTTTGTAGGTGTGTTGTGCCCTGCATTTGTGTTTGTTTTGTCTGTAGGTTTAACTGCGGTTTGCATGGGCCTCTGAGGAAAGAGGCCTAGTCTGACTGGTTCTCTGTGTGTGTGTGTGTGTGTGTGTGTGTGTGTGTGTGCTAAACCTATCAACTGCAGTAATGAAGATGAAGAGGGGACATGTTATTTAGCGTCTGTCAATCAGATCTGTCAGTTGTGACTGTGGCTTTGAACCTTGAATAGTCAACAGCAAGGCCTGAAAGCAGACATTTACAAACAGACCTGTTTTAGCGTCAGAATCAATTAGATCTCTGCAAAGGCTTTAGCAAATGGAATTCCCTCTTAGAGGGAATCTTAGAGCGGTCTTAGGCAACAGTGATTAGGAAAACTTCACCTTATGAAGAAAGATTCCTGAAGTAAACCCAGCCTTTGAAAGAAAGACCCAGTCTCTCTCCTTTTAGGCTAGGTGGCTAGCCTTATCCATGCACAGCAGACAGTCAAGCAGACAGCTAGTCTATAAAGGGACAGGGGGTGGCAAACAATACGGTTGTTAAGTCACAGGTCCTTGTAAACTTGTAAACCTTGTCACCATCATCTCATTTTTAGTAATTTAGTGATGATGTTATCAACATCCAGGCGTCTGTGAAAAATAACATTTCATTACGTTGAGGCAGGAAGTGAGTAGTAGAATAACAGTGTTCTTAAAGAGAAACTATGCGGGATTAGCAATTTCATCTCCGGTTTCGGTTTCGCTTTTCGCTTTCGCTCTTTTTATGCTTGCATATTTCTCTGCAGAGCTTCCCCTACAGCTTTAGCGTGTTATACATATATAGGCTGTATATATATATGTAAATTGCAAGAGTGGTTCTTCTTGTTCCTTACGCGTCTCAGACTTCCAGATGTAAACAAGGAGCGATAGTGAAACTGGTCAGTCAAGCAAAGCAACGATTTCTAAGCGATTTTATGACTATGAAAAAGTTGCATAGGGTCTCTTTAAGGTTACTCTGAACAGTGGAAAAAAATAGTTTATTTTACTGTGTGGACAAAAATGCGCTTCTCTGAAAGCAGTTGGAATCGGAAAGAGAATTATCGGCACATTGTTGCATCATGAATTCACAACCGGATAGGCTACAGTGATTTCCTGTGTATTAGCCGCATTGTGTATAAGCCGCAGGACAGTGTTTTATGCAAGTTAAAAGAAACAAAACCATATTAGCGCCATATTAATTGCCCCCCTGTATTAACCTCATAGCTGAAGAAATGTTGCAAAATCAGTGTATAAGTCGCGGCTAATAGTCGGGAAATTACGGTACTTAATGGGCCTAAGGAGAGATGTAAAATAAGCAGTCTGTCTTTATTAGTTTGGACCATCGTCACGATCATTCAGCAGACACCTGAGACATCTCTGGACATCCCTGAATTTGGGTCTGAATGCAACCCAGCTGGGTCTGAGAGGTTTAAGGCTTCACATTGCTGTGTTGGGTTCACATACAGTACCATGTTTTTCTCAGGTGTCTGGCTGGCTCAAGTTTAAGTCAGATTTGTAGGAGTGCCTTTGAAGTACAGTATGTGTATCTGCTTCGACTGTGAGCCTTCTATCTGAAACACACTCCTGTGCATTCTGTTACCTTGACAGCGGTCTGTTTGGCTCTATTCTGATTGGAGGTCACTGAACCTACCCTTGGTGTCTGCCTAACGCAATTTGTGTCTCGAGGATTGAATTTGATTCTCAGACTGTGTGTTTGTGTGTGTCTGTGTGTGTGTGTGTGTGTGTGTGTGTGTGTGTGTGTTTGTGTGTGTGGGGGAGGGGGGGTAGGGGCAGGGAGAAGTGTCTGCTTATTTGTTTGTGGTGTCTGCTTTTGTATGTCTAGACCCATATCTGGACCTGCACTGAAATACCTGTGTCTGTTTGCCTGTGTTTGTAGTCAGTAGTAATCCTTGCGCAAACTCTGTGTGTGAGTGCATTTTGCATGTCTGGCTATTGCTCCATCAGCGTTCTACAACAAGTTTTTCAGGACGCCTACACTACACCAATACAATGATAACGATACAGTATATTAATCATGAGACTACTTAAAGTACTTAAACGATATATTAACTATGAGACTACTTAAAGTAATGATGATGTGTGTGTGTGTGTGAGTGAGTGAGAGAATATGTGTACAGTACGTGTGTGTACAGGGATCAGTGAAAGTAGCTAACAGTGTGTGTGTGTGTGTATGTGTGTTTTGCAGGCCAGCTGGAGTTTGTGCAGATCCTGGTGATTGTGGTGGTGATGATGGTGATGGTGGTGGTGATCACCTGCCTGCTCAACCACTACAGACTGTCTGCCTATTCGCTACTCACCCGGCACAGCGCTGCACGCAGACAACACCTACCTTTCACCTCAGTGAGTACACACACACACACACACACACACACTGCTCAACCACTACAGACTGTCTGCCTATTCGCTACTCACCAGACACAGCGCTGCACGCAGACAACACCTACCTTTCACCTCAGTGAGTACACACACACACACACACACACACACTGCTCAATCACTACAGACTGTCTGCTTATTTACTACTCACCCACCACAGTGCGGCACGCAGACAACATCTACCTTTCACCTCAGTGAGTACACACACACACACACATGCACAATTGCGCATATACACACACATACATGCACATACACACACACACGCACACACACACACACACACACAAATATGTGTGCACACATGCATACACATACTCATACGCATGCACACACACACGCGCATAAGTGTGCACACATGCATACGCATACGCATACACATACGCATACACACACATAACAACACGCATGCACAGTCATACACACATATGGCAACATAAATACACACACACACACACACACACACACACATTAGACACCTTCATAAAACCCTGGGCAGTCAAAAGTACACTCCACAATGTGTCACACTCCAACACATGTGGATGCTGCTTGAATGACTTCATCTTCCGCAGTGTAAACAGAATTGGTTTGTTTATCTGGACTGACTGCATGTCTTAGCTCCACCAAAAGCCAAGTAGAGAACAAGGCTTCATTTGTCAGCAGACTTGTTCCATGAAAGTCTTCATGAGTTATGGTGACAGACTGACAACAATAATGGTGTGTGTGTGTGTGTGTGTGTGTCGTGTGTGTGTGTGTGTGTGTGTGTGTGTGTGTGTGTGTGTGTGTGTGTGTGTGTGTGTGTGTGTGTGTGTGTGTGTCGTGTGTGTGTGCGTGTGTATGTGTGTGTGTGTGTGTGTGTGTGTGTCGTGTCGTGTCGTGTGTGGTGTTCTTTTCTAAAAGTATGTAGCCTGCTCCATGATGCTGATCACTAACACCTCTCTCTCTCTCTGACAGGACACAAGTCTGTGGCCGTCTGATGGAGTAGGGCCCTCTAGTGGTGCGAGTGAGGTAAGACAAGACTTTGCCTGCCTCACTGTCTGTAACACTGTGGAACTATTGCCCACATGCAACTATTGCAATAATAGATTAACAATCTCTCTTTCACTTTCTCTCCCCCTCTCTTTCTCTCTCTCCCTTTCCTCCTTTCTCTCTTCTATCTCTCCCCCCTTTCTCCATCTCCCTATCCTCTTCCCTATCTCTTCTCTCCTCCTCTCCCTCTCTCTCTCCCTCTCTCTCTCTCTCTCTATCTCTATCTCTATGTCTCCTCCTCAGCAGCAGCAGGTGAGCAGTTCTCGGCCCCCAGATCCGCCGGTCTCCCGCGGCGGCGGTGGCGTTGGCATGGGCGTGGGCACGGGTCGGTTCCAGCCCACGTGGCCGTACCTGCAGCACTCCATCATCGAGCTGCCCCCCACCATCTCGCTGTCGGACGGCGAGGAGCCCCCCCCTTACCAGGGCCCCTGCACCCTGCAGCTCCGCGACCCCGAGCAGCAGCTGGAGCTGAACCGCGAGTCGGTGCGCGCGCCGCCCAACCGCACCATCTACGACGGGCCGCTCATCGGCCCCCCCTGCCCCCCCTCCACCTACAGCAGCGGCAGCAGCAGCGCCGGCTCCGTCTCCGTCGGGGGGGGCTACCCCAACCAGCCGCGGCAGGAAGGGGCGCCCCCGACGTACAGCGAGGCGGTCGGACACTACTACCACCCGTCGCCCCCCCGGCACCTGCGGACGGGCGGCGGGAACCCCACACCCCTCATCCAGGCGGTGGAGAACAGGAACGCACGCAACAAGGAGAAGCAGAAAGGACCGCAGGTTTGAGGGAGATGGGGGGGGGGGGTGAAGAGGTGGTGGGGCGGGGGGCGTGGGGGGGCCTGTCCCCTCCGCTGTTCCACCTGAGAAGACCAGGAGGGGTGTCGGACGCTAGTGTGAAAGCAGCTGCACAAAAGAAGAGCGGAAACGACGGAAAAGAACGCTGCGCTTGTTCATCTTGCTCTCCTCTGCCCAGGATGTTTATGTGACGTGTCCGTTCAGCACACACTGCTTCACATCATGACCATGGGAGTTCACCGCTCTAAAACACACACCAGGTGGATCTCCTCCAGTAATTTTTCTTTTTTTTTTTACTTTTACATTGTGCAGAACCACAGAGTCAAAATGATATTCCATAATCCATGCTTGTTTCTTTTTTCTTTTTTCTTTTTTTTTAGCTTAAATCATTCTTATTTGGGAGTTAAAAAAAAACACCATTCTATTTAAAAAGCGTTATTTTTGTCATGTAGGTTTGGTGCCTCTGCATTTCCGTTTCGTAGTTTAGTGCGTAGTTTAGATAACCAAGATGGCGGCCACGGTGACCCTTGACCTCTCTTAACCCTAGACCCTTGACTTCTCTGACCGCCCGTCTCAGAGAGGTCACTTAGAGGAGTGGCCAGCTCGTGAGTTAGCCACTTTAGCTTCCAGAGAAATGTTTGCACAAAGTTGTGAGCAAGACTGTTCTTTAGTAGTTTGACAGCAACATACCAGAAACAAATGTCTGTAATTTGTAGAGAAAGAGGATCACCTACTAAGATGAGTATTTTTGTAAAGAAACAGAACACCTTCTAAAGAGGAAGTGCTTTTTTTTTCACCTGTTCTAGAAGTAATCTGTTGGGGAGCCAACTGAAACGTATTGAACGTTGAGCTATATGTCCCTCAGTATGTGTATGTCTGCATGTGTATATGTATGCCATATTTTGTTGCTTCCAGTGCAAAACCTTGTGCCTCGTGCCATCCCAGTTTTAGGGGCAGATGAGAGAGTATAGAGTGAGTCTATAGTTTAGGCTTTTAGTCGAATAGACAGAAATAGACTTTTCTGGGGTGCTATAACTGAAGTACTATGTCTTCGAAGTCATTGGGTGATTTGGAAGAGAACTAATGTATTTCAGTACAGTGGGCTTAACAACTATTACCATCAACTATCACTGAGATCCCACTGGCTTTGAATCCCAGCTCATTTTTTAGCGTGAAGCTTTGATTTGATAGTGTCTGAAAGATCTTGATGTGCCCACTGTGGTGGGTATTTCTCCAGCTGATTTCATGGAGGAGAAACCAATGCTTCATCAAGTGGCAGGCACAAGGTTTTGCATAGCCAGTGATGACATATACATGTATATGAAAACTGAAAACAAAACTTAAAAGGCACAAAGTTATTTATATATAAAAGAAAAAAAACAAAGTCTAAAAATTGCACTATTTAAATATAACAAAATGGTAAGCAGAGGCTTGTGTACAAATGAAAAAAACCTCTTGTGTTTGTAATTGAGAGGGCCTGTATGTGAGTCGGTCTGTGTTTGCGTGCGTCATTACCATAAAGCCTGAAGCTACATGTGATGCCCCCCAGTATAGCCCTCCACCCAGCTCTTGTGAGGAGCGTATGGTACCACTTGCGCCAACACGGCAGCCTGGCGCAGGGCCAGCGAGCGCCCGCTCTTCTGTGCCACGGGGCAGAGCCCTTCAGACGGAGAGAGCGGACTCCGCTCGAGCCCAGTCGTCCGCCACCTTGGACTGCTCTGGGGTGGGTTTTCCCAAAAGCATAGCTGCCAACCTGTCACTAACCTGTTTACTCAGTTGGTTGGCAATGGGAAATGGCTTTGCAACCAACAAAGTTGTTAACTTGAACTAAGTGTGAACTTAGTTAGCAACTGTGGTTTTGGGAAACGCACCCCTTGTATAATTGGCTCGAGCGTTGGCACAGTTCAGCATGGACTTAGAGCTCTGTCTGGACCGAGTTCTGTCTGGACCGAGTTCTGACGCTCAGGTCAGTCCTCGATCCGTTCTAGACTCCTCGTGTGCGTCTGTGAGCGCAGGCGTGCTGTGTCCAGCCTTATCCAGCCGTGTCCTGCTGTGTCCTAATGCACCAGGGTCAAGTGTGGGTGGACCAGGGTGAGGGGGGGGCCTCAGCACTTTAAAAGACGACAGGGGAGGGATAAAGACACAATCCCCAGACAGCACTGTTCTCCCAGCATATATGCAAGAGCTCCCCCTAGAGGCCTGGAGCCACGGGGACCTCCAATGTGCTAGCGTCCCAATGCAGGAACAGAGAGCGGGGGAGGGAGAGATGAGTCGAGCAGAGGTGGAAAAGTCCAGCTTCAGGAAGTAAAAGTTCTGCCATATACAGTATCTGTGTCAACCATTCACTTCAACCAGCTGATTCTAATTAGCACAGCTCTTCAGCCAGGGAGAGCAGCGAATTGATGAGATCACCTGCGTTAAGTGCAGAGATATAGAACCAATACATCATGATTGGACTTTGACTGTCTGAAGCTGGAGTTTTCCACCTCTAGAGACGAGACGAGACAAATCATACCTCTGCTCTCTTCCGTTTGGGAGGATTGTGTGTCTCTTTGGTCGTTCACATGCATTTTATGAGACTGATGGAGTGGGAGCGTTGTGTGTACAGTAGGTCCTGTGTGCTAGTTTGAGACTCTTGTGCCATCTTTACATGTCACTGCGAGTAAGGGCATGTTGTAAACACTCACGCCTGAAGAATGCCATTCACAAACCACAGGCATATTGCTCACTAACATCTGCTTGTGCAGTGACCCTCTTGAGTTACTACTGCACTGAGGCGCATTTCCCAAAACCAGAGTTGCTAACTAAGTTAGCAACTTTTTTGATTGCTGTGCAAATTCACATTACTAACCAACTGAGTTGCTAACAGGTTAGCAACTCTGCTTTTGGGAAACGCGTCCCTGTATTGTATTGTCCAGTGCAACGTTTACTCTGCAGATAGGAATGTTTCATTAAAATGCATGTGAAGGCAGGACACTTTAATCATGTGTTAGATGACCCAAATGAGCTGCCCAAAGCCAGACCCTTAAATCGGTGGCCCAGGCCTGACTGATGTTGGGGGTGATCAGCCCTGCTCCCTAGTAAGGGCAGATTATTGATACACACACAAGGCTATGTGTGTTTGGGCACGTGTGTGTGTGTGTGTCTGGTTTTGGCGAGCTCCTCCTTTGGGTAGCCAGTGCTGTCTGTGCCCGCGTCTATGAAAAGAAAAGTAAAGAAACCTTTTTGGGGGGACGGGGGGGTGAATGAATAGAGTTTGATTGAAGGGACGTGATCATGTGTGATTTAAATGTAGCTTTGACTCCAGAGGCGGGTTCTGCTCCTCTTCCCCTTGAGACATGGCAGAATCATATCTCTTATATCAGCCATAGGCAGAGGGAGAAGGCAACTGGAGCAGTGCTGTTTACTGGTAGGACAAGGCTAAAATGCAACACACAAGCACACACACACACACACACACACACACGCACACACACGCACACACAAAAGTCCTGATCAATGTGTGTTGGTGTGCCTGCTTGTGCTGGCTAAAGTCCCTCACAATTTCTCTGCATTACTTGGAGCTCTTGGTGAAGAAGCCCTCTCTCGAAATATGATGTGTGTGTGTGCGTGGACATCGATGATGATGATGATGATGATGATGATGTTGAGTATGATGATGATTTTAAAGAGGTTTTGTGGAGAATGTTGCAATACACCTATTATTTGCCTTTTAATAATGTAGTTATGTTCATTCAGAGAGAATTGTAACATTTGTTATTGTTTGTTATTGTTTAGTTTTGTAGAAAAAGAAATGTAATTTTGTTCAGATTCACTCAACACAAATGAAATGCAGAAGTTTTGCTGAAGAAGCTCGCTCTCCCTTCAGCTTCGGACTCCTATGTGTGTGTTCAGTTCTAGACCTCAACACACACACACACACACTCATACACACATACAAACATATCTGCACTTAGGTCAAGCTGACTGGCTACATTTCTGAAAACCTTTTGCTTCTTCTAGATGTGTGCCTTTTTGAGGAGTATGAAAGCCGAAAGTCGTCTGAAACGTTTAGGGCATTTAGCCCTGAACTGTGTTGCCTTTTCTCACTTGAATCCCTACTTTTTAATATAATGCCAAAAAAATCATTTCTAAATAAATACATACAAGTAACTGAGAATAGCTAACCATATAACTCTCAACGGAGTGCAGAGATCAGACTCGTAGACAGTAAAAGCAGCACGGGGCTCAAGAGATGGCTGATCACTAATCTGCTACCCATGTGGATCGACCCATAGAGGAGAGGGCAGTGTCCATAGCAGGCGTACGAGACGAGACAGTCAGTGGACTCTCTCGTGGTCTTCCTGCCCTTCTGATGGTCTCCCAGAGGCCAGAGGAGTGTGCTCCAAAGCGAGGTCACTGGCTTATTTCGATGACTTCAGGAGTACCTGCTGTGATCTCAAAAGAAATGTCACTTTTGAGACAGTAGATGCTAAATAGTGCAGTGGTCACTCCTGAAGTGACCTGGATAGGCCAGTCACTCTGGCCTATTAGCACACCCCTCTCAGAGTCTGGCTTCCTGTGGCAGAGAAGGCTGTCGTCTCTCCCACTGTAAGCCTGTCCATCAGCCCTGTAGACTTGAACCCGTCTCCTCCCGCTACTTCTGTCCTGTCTGTAGCCTCTTAGCCGCCTCACACTGAAGTCTGGGGAGAAACATAAGGGCTTGATTGTGTTGGTGCTGGTTGAGTCAGCGCAGTATGTAACCCATTGCAACAGTAACTGTATGGTTGCCGTAACATATTCTAAAAGACCTGTGGGTGCTTTTAGTCTTCGGACTGTCGTTGTTTATGTTTTTGTTTGTTTGTTTTCTTTATTTCATCTCTCTTCTGTCACATGGTCTCTGTTGCCATGGTGACTAAAATCTAAGACAGCTTATTGGCTGGCGACTCTTAACTGCTCACTTGAAAACAATCCTGTTCATGTTGTATTTATATTGGCTCTTTTAAATGTCTTGTTGCGTTTGTATATCTGTTTTAAGGAGAAGAACAGACTGTAGTTATTAAACATTTTAATTAGCCCTGATTAAATCAATAAAAGATTTTATAAAATAATATCCTACTGTGTTTTTGTGTTTTTGTGTCATTGTGTCTCTTCCTGCCATGCTGGCTCACCCTTGTTACCTCTTGTACTTCTGTTCAATTCAGATTTTTACTTCAAACAAACACAAATGAACACACACACACACCCCATACACTGTATCAAAACAAAATTCTAGTTACTTTTATTCTCTTTTCTTTTCTTTTTGTAATTAAGATTCACTATAAAACAAATGTAGTGATTATCATGAGAAAGTGTCCCTGAGCCTGTTCCATACTGATGGAGAATGAGGCTCTAGTATCAGCATCACACCACACAAAGGTCCTTTTAAAGTCCTGTGAAGTCGTATTGTGCTGTCTGTCTGTAGTTCGGATAAATAACGGTGGCTGTTGACTACACGGAGGTAAAAGTATTTTGCGCACCTCAGGCGCAGGTAATCTTCAGCCAAGCATGAAAACTATGTCAAAGTCAGACCACATGACTCCTGCAGGCTTTGAAATGCTGGAACTGCGCCTGAGCTCAGCTGGCACCAAACTCAGTCACCCGCTATTTCGGAAGCACTTCAGCAAAGATGCATCTGCGTCAAACGTGTGGTGCCCTTGCAGTAACGTGTGATATGTGCCCAACCTACCACTAGAGGGCAGTGTCTCCACAGGGAGTGCATTTGACTACAGCAGCTCCACCAGCCAACAAGCAAGCAGTCCATCACTATTTATGACCAGACGCATATCAGGGTCCGGAGCCAGCTAGGGCGCATATGTGTTTTATTTGTTCTGCATGAAAAATGCATGACACACAGCCTATGAGAGCTAAAAATGTACCCATTACATGATCGGACATGTTGTCAAATCTAACAATAGTAGCCTATGCCCAGTGGTTGCAAAATACCAGCCTTCATACATACTCAACTCATACATACAGCACAAATAAAAAATAATTTAGTAACATCTATACCATATAGAATGTTTGAAACGCACACACAGAGATAGATACAATTCTATGCATCATGACATCAACAGTTTAGTGCATTTGTAATGGTCATGGCCAGGGGATGCTGGTCAAGGAGGTCTTTCATTTGCTCCATCATCAGCTCTCATGCCCTGTCCCCATCTCCCTTCAGAAAACACACACACACACACACACACACACACACACACACACACACACACACACACACACACACACACACACACACACACACACACATACACACACACACAAGATCAGTCTGGGGGAAAAAAATCTAATTCAATCCTCGAGACCCAAATTGCGTTAGGCAGACACCAAGGGTAGGTTCAGAGGCCTTCAATCAGAATAGAGCCCAACAGACCGCTGTCAAGGTAACAGAATCCACTCGAGTGTGTTCCAGATAGAAGACTCACAGTCGAAGCAGATACACGTATTTCAAAGGCACTCCTACAAATTTGACTTATACCTGAACCATCCAGGCAGGCACGTAAGAAAAACATGGCATGTGAACCCAACACAGCCCCTCAAACCCAGCTGGGTTGCATTCAGGCCCAAATTCAGAGATGTCCATGCCAGAGTTGCCTCACAAAACAACAACTTCTTACACAAGATGATCATTTCGGTATATGTGCTCTATGCTATATCAGATGGGGTGCTATAGTGGGAAGAGTGGGGTTAACGGTCTGTGTGCTCTATGCTATATCAGATGGGGTGCTATAGTGGGAAGAGTTGGGTTAACGGCCTGTGCTCTATGCTATATCAGATGGGGTGCTATAGTGGGAAGAGTGGGGTTAACGGTCTGTGCTCTATGCTATATCAGATGGGGTGCTATAGTGGGAAGAGTGGGGTTAACGGCCTGTGCTCTATGCTATATCAGATGGGGTGCTAGTGGGAAGAGTGGGGTTAACGGTCTGTGTGCTCTATGCTATATGAGATGGGGTGCTAGTGGGAAGAGTGGGGTTAATGGTCTGTGTGCGCTATGCTATATCAGATGGGGTGCTATAGTGGGAAGAGTGGGGTATATCAGATGGGGTGCTATAGAAGGAAGAGTGGGGTTAACGGTCTGTCTGGGAGACTAAATAAAGATGAGGCATAGAGAGAGGGATGGGGGGATGAAGGGGGGATGGAGGAGGAGAAGGAGAGGATGCTGCCTCTTTAAGTTCCCCGGAGTTTAGCTGACCCAAAATAAAAAGAAGGAGGGATGGAGGTAGGGAGGGATGGAGGGAGGGAGGGAGGAAAGGGAATGGAATGGACGTGTTATTTCTGCTGTACCTGAAAGTTAGGGACACCTTGCCCCATATACGACGTGATTTATATGAGCTCTGGCCCCGTCCAGTCTCTCATTGTACCATGCTGGGTCTCTCTCTCTCTCTCTCTTTACTATGCTGTCTCTCTCTCTCTCTCTCTTTACTATGCTGTCTCTTTCTCTCTTTATGCTGGGTCTCTCTCTCTCTTTACTATGCTGTCTCTCTCTCTCTTTACTATGTCTCTTTCTCTCTCTTTACTATGCTGTCTCTCTCTCTTTACTATGCTGTCTCTCTCTCTCTTTACTATGCTGTCTCTCTCTCTCTTTACTATGCTGGGTCTCTCTCGCTGTCTCTCTCTCTCTCTCCCTCTCTCTCTCACACACACATGCACACACACGCACACACACACACACACAAACATTCTCTGTCTGTCTGTCTGTCTCTGTCTCTTTGTCTTAAACACACATGCGTGACATCACTGTTTGCAGTGTGCAGCAACATTTCAAAATAGGAACTTTTCACATGCATACAGAGCATTCACACATAGCCTACATGTTTTCTCCCCGCTTCAACAATACCTGTTTTCCTGTTATCTCTTTATGAAGAATTCCAGGTAGGCAATATCATTGCATAACAGCAATTACAACTAGTGCTTTGCAAATGAGACACACACACAGACATGTGCACACGCATGCACACACACACATACACACACAAATGCACACCCCCCCCCCCACACACACACACACACACACACACAGGGGAGAGTAGAACTACTGTAATATGACTATCTTGGATCTGTGCTGCTCATATTGCATTGTATTGTGTATGCATAAGTAAGGCATTTTAAAATGGCAGAAAGAGGAAGGGGTGTGCTGTAGTAAGTCTTATGACTTTGTCCTGACATTTCTAGGTCTGCCTGCCTTATGCGTCATGGCAACGTTGGGGAGGGCCAACATATAGTAGGCGACCAAGAGAGAGAAATAGAGGTCTATCTCATTTTCCATTAGGCTTGAAATGTAATGAAAACACACACACACATCCTCTCATTTCAGTTGCCCTATAGTCTCTTGTGGCCTCTCTCTCTCTTCATGAATCTGTGTGGTAACATCACGTGACACTAACACAAACACTCAGGTCACTAATTCACTGTGTGTGTGTGTGTGTGTGTGTGTGTGTGTGTGTGTGTGTGTGTGTGTGTGCGTGTGTGTAAACGTTCACCTGAGGACCAGCCATAACCACCACACAAACACGTACATTCAAACATCCTCTCTCTCTTTCTCTCTCTCACACACTCTCTCTCTCACTAGCTCGGACATTGTGTAACGCACAGCTCTGTTCCCACACACAAATCTAGGCCACACTTTTCTGCACTGCGGACAGACCAGAAAACAGGACAACATCGCACACACACACACAAGCACACACACACACACACACACACACACACACACACACACACACACGGTTGCACATGCAGACACATATAGCGTGACAGATAATGTCATCAAATCTTAAAATCTGAGTGAGTACCTAATTGAAATCTCTCTCACTCTCTCTCCCTCTCTCTCTCTCACACACACACTCACGTGCGCACGCACACACACACACACACACACACACACACACACACACACACACACACACACACACACACACACACACACACACAATGACATTATACAGTGCCTGAGTCAGTGATGCATATCTCCATGTGTGTGAAAATCATAATGACATAACATCAATAGTGTAGAGCCTGCCAGGGTCACAGTCGCACTAACTAACTGAAACTCTCCCTCTCTCTCCCACACACACACACACACACACAGAGACAGAAAGAGAGAGAGAGAGAGACACACACACACACACAGAGAGAGAGACACACACAGAGACAGAAAAAGAGAGAGAGAGAGAGAGGGGTGAACATTAATTCAAAATTAACGTCACACAGCGTTTTTTCTCGCCTCTGACTGTATCTGTGAGTAAACGGTCACCGAGAGCGCGCAGAGTTTAGGGTGTGTGCTCGGTATAGTTGTCTCCACCTGGTCGACGTCACGACTCTCAAGCCCACGGAGGAGCCCGTGAGCGACCTCCACTTCCTCAAACGGTGGAATTTAAGTGGCGGGCAACCAACCTGAAGAAAAAGGGCAGCACGAAACCTAAAGAAACAAACTAAGGGAAAGCTTTTTTCCGCTAAAGACAGCGGTAAGTTGTTTCGCATGAAAAAGGGGTAGGCTATTTCTTTCTAAAGCATCGGGAGAGTAGGCTAGAGATTCATACTAAAGGAATGTTTTTGCTAGTGATTTGACATATCTCTAACAAGTGTAAACTTGACTTATATCGCGCTCTGTCTCTCTGTCTCTCTCTCTCTCTGCTACCACACGCCCTTGTTCTTATCCATCCTGGTTTCGTTCGTTAGCATTTCATAGCTCTGTATTTATTTAACTGGTGTGTCTTACTGTCATCATTTACACACGCGTATTGTTTTGGAGTGAGGGTATTTGTCATGTGCCATGCGTGCTCTTGTTGCGCTTAAAGCCACACACACACACAAACACACACACACACACACACGCACGCACACACACACACCTTACCTGCAGGAACATGCTTTACTGCATATTCTGGATATCTGCGTTTTTTAATTCAGACGAGGTTAGAATCAGGGTATAACGTGTCCTATCGAACGTATCCTGTTGCTGGAACGACAGTGCGCTCTGCACACCTTCAGGATGTGAAAAACTAAATTCTATAAGCATGTGTCCACAGGTCATGTTAGTGGGTCAGTAGCCTACACAGAAATCAAACCACTTCAGTAGTCAAAAAATATGTGACATGATAGTTACAAAAGAAAGGGTCTGTCCTGGCACGCCTTCATGCCTTTTCTTCTGTCTTCTTAACAGTCTCAATTTCTCTACGTTTGACAGCCGCTACTCTGGTAACGTTAAGTGTCCCCTGACAAGCTGATCTGAGAGCAGCTGTCTTGGTTGTAGCTTCTGCACAGGCAGTGAAGCATAGCCTGGATGGAGCACTTTGGCTAGTCTGTATCCAGGTCAGAGCAGGGATGCTTTATTTAGAGGGGTGCAGTCAGGACAGACACAGACACAGGGGTGTGTTCGGGTGGCAAGAGTGCAGTGCATAGGGACTATTGGCGTGTTTAGGGGACGCAAAAGTTACGAAACTGTGTGAAATGGAATGGAAAACATTTGCACAAATAAACATTTGTTTCTGGTTCGGTGTAAGGATCTTCGACACCCCGAAGTAATTACATAAATATTTTCACAATAGTGGACTGGTCAGTCACTATTCATACTGCTGACAACGAGTCTGCATGCGGGCCTGTAGCCACATAACTCCTCAGGTCTTTCAGCAGTCTGGCAAGCAAAGTCCAATCTCTGGAACGTCACTGCCCTCATATGCCATGCGCCATGAAGCCTTTCAATGCCTTTCAGTGTTTGTTGTAGTCAGTGCGATAGTGGTATTCAAAGGGTGCTGTTCCTTTTAGTGGTGACAGGAGACAGACTGAACTTGGCACGGCCAATTTAACCCCTCAACAAATATGTGACTGTTTTGTTTTGTTTTGTTTTTTTGTTGTGGTGTGTCACATATCGATAGGCCAAATTATTCCATCATAGCATATTACTACAAAGATGGATGAGATTGTGTAATAGGCTGCTCATTGACAGGCAGGATCAATCCTCTCTCGCTCTCTCTAAACACACACATACAGAGAGAGAGAGAGAGAGAGAGAGAGAGAGAGAGAGAGAGAGATAAGAGAGATTCACAAACATACCCCTCTCTCATACACACACATACACACACACACACACACACACACACACACACACACACACAAGGACACTCACACATTTTGTTTGTGGTGAGCTGTTCTGGAGGATTAAAAGCATGTCTAGACATGTTGGCCTAAGGAAGGTGTGCAGGAGTTTTCCTCCTATCTGGTTCTCCAGCTGCTGAACTGGTCTGTGTATTTTTGGGTACATTTCTAGGAACAGAGTGAATCTGCACTTAGACACCAGTTTCGATAAAGTATGCGTGTTGTATTTGCTAACAGCATGTATTAAAGTGTTGCAATCACGTGTATTTGTCTGTGTTTCTCCCCTCAGATTACCCCTGCACCTGTGTGTGTGTGTGTGTGTGTGTGTGTGTGTGTGTGTTTTTGTGTGTGTGTGTGTGTTTGTGTGTGTGTGCGTGCGTGTGTGTGTCTGAGGTATGAGCATGGCGCCGTTTCTACGGATATCTTTCACTGCATTTGACCTGGGGGCTCTGCCCCCTTCCACAGAATCTCCTTTCTGCGCTGTCAAGATGAAGGAGGCTCTCGGCACAGGTGTGTGTGTGTGTGTGTGTGTGTGTGTGTGTGTGTGTGTGTGTGTGTGTGTGTGTGTGTGTGTGTGTGAATCCATTGTTATCTACAATTTAACAATTATTATTAATTTTGTGTGTTATTAACAATATTGATTCACTGAAGCAGAAACTCTAGACTTAGAATTACTAGCCTATATTTCATGTACCGGTAGTGTTTTTCTCAGTGAGATTCTGGTGTAGCTCTGGGTTTGTGGAGTCAAAAGGCTCCATATGGGTATAATGGATCTGTCTCTGTGTGTGTGTGTGTGTGTGTGTGTGTGTGTCCTCTATATAAACGGTGTGTGTGTGTGTGTGTGTGTGTGTGTGTGTGTCCTCTATATAAACGGTGTGTGTGTGTGTGTGTGTGTGTGTGCGTGTGTGTGTGATGTGTTCAGAGCGGGGGAAAACCCTGATTCAGAGGAAGCCCACCATGTACCCTGCCTGGAGGGCCAGCTTTGACGCCCATGTCTACGAGGGGCGGGTCCTCCAGGTGCTACTCATGGAGACCGCTGAGACGCCATTGGCTGAGGTCACCATGGGCGTGTCTGTCCTGGCTGAGCGCTGCAGGAAGGGAAACAGTCGAGCAGAATTTTGGGTTAGTGCTTCTTTCAGGTGGTGGGAGAATACCAATGCAATATCTGTATCCAATCAGAGACTTGGATTAGGCCAGAATTACTGCTACACCTGCAGCGACCAATTGCTTTTTCGCATCCCTGTCCGTTGTCCGTTTCTTATGGTTTGTATAATATAGTAGCGTTTTTGTTATAATTAGTCCATTGATTGAATTTGACATTGTTGTTTTTATTTTTGCCATTGTCCTTAAAATTAAGCCTTACCATGCCATAGTTATTGTTATATTATTGATTGAATGACTGATTGTTTAATTGCTGTTCTCCTATTCATTGTTTATTTCTCATTAGGTTATTGCTTGAGTTACAGTATATTGTTTATTGATAATATTGCTATTTTGTTTTTGTAATCGTTCACTGATCATTTCATTTGTGTTGCAATTATTTATATGTCGCTTTGGACAAAAGCGTCTGCTAAATAACTATAACCATAACCATAATATGAATATCATGGCTTCTTGACATGCTGTACTTGAAAAACATGATTAGCAGGTGCATTTACTGTATGTGTCTGTGTGTTCTACAGGTTGATCTTCAACCCTCAGGGAAAATCATGATGTCTGTGCAATATTTTTTGGAGGATGCAGACACAGGTAAGATATTTATTTGTGAGTGCATGCATGCCCCCCCCCCCCCCCCCCCCCCCCCCCCCACACACACACACACACACATATACTCTCTCTCCTTCCCTCTCTCTCTCTCTCTCTCTCACACACATACACTCACACTCACTCCCTTTCCCTGAAGAGTATTTTGCAGAGACATGTCAGAACAGCCCAAATATACTCTTGGTTGCTGTTCTTCCCTTCTCTGTAAGAAGGATATACTGCACCTCCCAGATATAGCTCATTTACTTCCTCGTAAAGGGAGAGTGAGTAAGGCCTGTTCTACACCTACCCTCTCCTAGTGCAACTGTAGAACCAACAGACTTGAACTGAAGCCTAGTGTCCAGCAGCACCAAATCTACTGCCATCTTAATACAACACTCAATCTTGATGGCCACTCATCTCGGCTGATACAAATACGCATATCCCCAAAGGTCGCTGTAGGTGTAAGCATAGCAACAGTAGCTACTTTGTGTGGGATTAGCCAACAGTCATTTACTCTAGTTGGTTGTGAAGGTCGACGTCACTGGTCCAACAGCTTTTTTGTCAAAAGATGTTTTTTTCAACATGTAAACTTTGTCGCCATCACCTCTGTTTTACTGAGGGTAAAACAAAATGGCTAAACTTTAACAGAGTAATCGCTGTAGCTGTGCAGCCAAATGTTATGATCATGATTCATGGATTGTATTAGGTTAAGGCAGGAAGTTAGTAGTAAGATGACAACTCTGAATAGCGGATTAAAAAAATTTAAAAAATACTGTCTATGGAAAGAAACAAGCAGCTGTTGGACCTGGATTACCTGAGAATGATCTATTACATGTAATAACAGCATAGGGACTAGTCAACAGTCATACATTTGACAAAGTATACATAAGTTATACTATTCTAAATGTGGCAGTTTTTTTATAACAGTAGAGAGTGTACAGAACAACTCCATTGGTGTATGATAAAAATGAAGCAGAGTGTAGGTTTTTTGACCCCTCTCATACTTGTTCCATTCCTCTCTGTTTTAATGTTACTCTGTTACTCTGTCTCCCTCTTCTCCTCCCCTCATCCCCACATCTCTCTCTCTTCTTCTCTCTCTCTCCCTCTCTCTCTCTCTCTCTCTTCTTCTCTCTCTCTCCCTCTCTCCCTGTGTGGTAGAGTGCAATCGGCAGTCTGTGATGATGGAGGAGGAGCTCCCCACTCTGAACCGCAGGAGGGGGGCCATTAAACAGGCCAAGATCCACTTCATCAAGAACCACGAGTTCATCGCCACCTTCTTCCGCCAGCCCACCTTCTGCTCCGTCTGCAGGGACTTTGTCTGGTCAGTTTACCTGGTGTGTGTGTGTGTGTGTGTGTGTGTGTGTGGGGGGGGGGGGGGGGGGTGGTAGGTGGGTGCGTGTATGTATTTGTGTGGTTGTGGGTGGGTGCGTGTATGTGTGTGTGTGTGTGTGTATTGCGTGTGTGTCTGTCTGTCTGTCTGTCTGTCTGTCTGTGTCTGTGAGTGTGTGTTCATGTATAGACCACCTGAACAGAGTCACATTGAATGGAAATGAAGTCGAATGAATGTGAATGGCAACTGCAATGAGTTTGTATTCATATTGTTTTTGTGTGCAATGATTGTATTTGTGTCTCTACATGTGTGTTTGTGTACATATGTGTGTGTGTGTGTGTGTGTGTGTGTGTGTGTGTGTGTGTGTGTGCATTCACACAGTGCATTCACACATGGGCCCATGCTTTTTTGTGCATACTGTACCTGATCCTGTGGTGAAGGTTTTATAACCCCACCTGTTCTGGATTGGTCAGGAAAGTTTTCAAAGAGCGTGCAGACCGCACCGCACTCCAAAACAGACCTGGACAAGATCTGATCCATGTTTTCCAGACCTGTCCATCAGGGCCAAACCCTCTTTTGAGTCAGTGTCTGCCCTCTCATATTGCCGCCATCTTGACAGAATTCCTGTCAGATCTGCACTCCACCTGTCGACAGGGGATCTGAAAATCAGTTGTTTGCGTTCAGTAGTTTGGCCAATTACTAAATTAACTTGGTAAAAAAAAACAAAAAAAAAACCAGTTGTTAAGACGCCAGATTACTACAGATAGATAAGGTACTTTATTCATCCCCATATTGTGGGAAGTTTTAGTTTTGTAACATCAATTCAAGTCAATCAATACAATCTCCATACGTGACAGTATACCTTCCACATAATGAGGCACAGTAGGTAATTAAAGTTACTCTGAGTTAACTCCAGGCCCTCACACTAAGTACTTGATCAGCCCAGGACATCCAAGGGCAGATGCCCGTGTGTAGCATGCTGTGGAGCCTCCATCTCTCCAGACAGCACTGCTCACCACCAGCAACTCCCTGACCTACATACAGGCCTGTGTACAGGATGGCTCCTGCAATAGTTAGCATGTTCTCTCCGCCACCTGCTGCAGATCTACTGAGCTTTATTTGTGCTCGGCTGTGGAGGTGGAGAACTGCTTGTTGAAAAGAAAAACAATGAGACGTTCAATGAGAGGGGGGGGGGGGGGGTTCAAAGAAAAGATTTGCGACAAGATGTCGCTGCAACGTTTTAAAACCGTGCAACTGCAACTAGACACGGTGGATGCTTTGCGACGGCTTGCAACAGCTGGCAACGACGACGTGCAACATTTAATTCACACTTTTGCAGCTTCTTCTGCAACGGTGTCATCTCGTGGCGGATCTTTGGTGTGAATTGGGCCTTAGGTCCCTGTAATGTGGTGAATGGAATGAAATGATCAATATGGAGAATGAATGATGCTCTGTGATCATGGCTCACTCTGTGTTGCTGTCATTCTCAGGGGACTCAACAAACAAGGATACAAGTGCAGAGGTGAGTTAGCTTTGTAGCATACAGAGACACATACACACACACACACACACACACACACACACACACACACACACACACACACACACACACACACACACACACACACACACACACACACACACACACACACACACACACACACTCACTCACACACACACACACACACACACTTGAACATACACATACATACTTGCATTCACTTTCCAATCAAATTGTCTCATGATGTTTCCTTCCCAGAGTGCAATGCGGCTATCCATAAGAAATGCATCGATAAGATCATCGGCAGATGCACTGGCACTGCGGCCAACAGCAGAGACACAGTGGTAAATATGAGCCCATGCTTTTAGGAGGAGGAGGAAGATGATGATGATGATGATGATGATGATGATTGTGTGTGCGTGTGTGTGTTTGTGCGTGCGTATGTGTAGTTTCAGAAGGAACGCTTTAAGATTGACATGCCACATCGTTTTAAGACTCACAACTACATGAGTCCCACCTTCTGTGACCACTGTGGGAGCCTGCTGTGGGGTTTGGTTAAACAGGGCCTCAAGTGTGAGGGTAAGTCTGTCTGTCTATCTGTGTGTGTGTGTGTGTGTGTGTGTGTGTGTGTGTGTGTGTGTGTGTGTGTGTGTGTGTGTGTGTGTGTGTGTGTGTGTGTGTGTGTGTGTGTGTGTGTGTGTGTGTGTGTGTGTGTGTGTGTGTTTATTTACGAAGGCCAAGTTGTCTCGTGATGACTGATCGGAGCTCTATTCTCGTGTCTCTCTCAGACTGTGCAATGAATGTTCACCACAAGTGTCAGAAGAAAGTGGCTAACCTCTGTGGCATCAATCAGAAGCTCCTGGCCGAGGCTCTCACCCAGGTTGGCCCGGTAAGAATGTGACGTTACTCCTATCAGCCCTAGCCCAGATAGGAATGTTACGGGAATTCCATCAGCCCTAGTCCAGGTAGGATTGTTACGGTATTCCCATTAGCCCTAGCCCAGGTAGGAATGTAACTGTGTGCATCAGCTCTAGTCCAGAGGTGCATTCAAATTCGCAAACATAGGCGAATGTTTGCGAATGTTTGCAAACAGTTTTCCGTTAGCCTTGAGTTTACGATGGAACTGGATGTAAGTATGATGAAGGTAACAATGCAATTACAGTTAGAATGGAATGTTAACACCAAATCATTCAAATCTAACTGTTCGAAGAAAACATGTTCACCTCGAACGTTCGCCACTCTTTCGTGAGCTGAGAATTATAAGGTTCTATCTCCATTTTGGTCGAAATTGAGTTTTTGACATCATCTGATCCATTAGGTGCTTATTAATGCCTGTGTGGTGTTATTTTTGTAAAAAAAAAAAAAAAAAGTTAATTATTAGCAAAATAAAAAGGTACTACAGTACAGTTTTGCTAGCTATGTAAAACTTTGATGCTCAATATCTCAGAACTACCCTAAACGGAGATAGAACCTTATAATTCTAAGCTCACGCTTTGCCAAAATTGATTGCACCTATGAGGACGTACATGTGACATTCAGAAGTAGGGGTGGGAATCACAGAGTAACTCACAAGTCGATACTGTCATGATACTTTGCCCACGATAACGATAATATCATGATACAGTGATTCTGCAGTTTTAAGTATATGGCAAAAAAAAAAAATCTACGATACATCACAATATTTGTGTAAATGAAGAGAAAGAAAAAGGCAAAAACCTGGAATGAATCATGTATTGATTCTCTGCTTTTCACAACTCAATTGAAACAGTACAGAACTGGCATAGAGTTGTGGCATAGTGCCTCTTAAAAATATAACAGTGTGTAGAGGATTGCCATCATTCATTTGGTAAATGCCACCATGAGCGGACATTAAGTAGTGACTGTGGTAGGTCAACTATTTTTGTAAGAATATTGATATTTGGTGCTATCGTATCAATAATGTATCATAAAAATAAGTTATATAATATCATGGCGTATCTATTTTGTCCCACCCATATTCAGAAAGTTCTGGCAAATGGTCCCCACTTACAACACAAGGATCCCCTACCTCTTGCGCAAGTAATTGTACTGTAATTATGGGCGTCAGTCATCGTAGACTCATTGGCTGGCAGGGGATCAGTCTCGCTCATTTAATTTCACACAGACATTCTTTTAGTTGCAGAGATATTTGGAGGAAAGGCTGACTTTCTGTTAAACTCACGAAGCTTAAAACACCCTTCCAGAGAGGTTGCTGTAAACTTAGTGATTTGACACACTGTGGCAGTTTGGTCTACTAAAAGCAAAAAGTAATCTCTGCTCCTGCCCCGAAGATCTCCAGGTAGTTTTATTCGCGTCATTTTGAGTGAAAGGTCAATTTCAGCATAATATCATGCTAATGTGTATCTGTTGTCAGTCCTGAAGCATGCATAGTCACAGCTGTCACATGACTGAGAATATGTGATATAATCAGCCTCAGAAATATGATAAGGTTTTGTCTGTCAGAATGCCACCACAAATATTCACTAACTCATCATCTGATCATTTTTTTGTCTATCTCCCTCTCCCCCTCTCCTTCTCTCCTTCTTTCTCTGGTTGGTTATATACTCCTCTCTCTCTCTATTTTCTATTATCTACCTCTCCCTCCCTCTCTCGTATGTGCTCTATCTTCCTGTCTCTCTCAAATTTCTATTATGTGGCTCTCTTCCCCCTCTCGCCTTCCCTGTCTCTTTGTCTTTCTCCGTGCCATTTCTACTTTTGTCTCTCTATCTCTCTCTCTCTCTCTTTATGTTGGATATATCCTCCTCTCCTTTTCTCCCTTTGTTTCCCCCCTTCTCTCTCTCTGTGCCTATGTCCCTCTCCCTGCCTTCGTCTGGTGTAGAAATCCACTCGTCGTCCGGAGTCTAAAGACCTGGACACCAGCGTGTACCAAGACTTCGACAACAGCTCAGGAACAGACACTAATGGTGAGGAAAAGTCGCATTACACTCACTTTATAGCCTGGCTAGCGCCTACCACTTCTCAAATGAGACGTGGTCTGGCAACCAGACGTTCATTTTCTCGTATTTGAAAAAATGCCCAGATCCGTTCATTGGGCTCCACGGATGTCTATCAAATGCGTCTGCGCATTGCTCATCATGGTCTTGCTTTCTCCCCTGTTCTGTGATTGGTCGCCAACATCCGGCGAAAATGTGGACGTTAGTTTCCAGACTGCCTTAGCAACGTGAAAGAAATCACCGCGCAAGGCAGTATGGGAACACCCAGGCTACTCACTTTACTGAACATGGGGTGAATTAAAATGTGATGTCTACATCGTCCTCTCTGTGATTAAGCGCATAGATTGTGTGACCCTTAGTTGGAGTTGACCAATGTAGGCTATGACTGAGAAATTGTTACAATGTTTGCCCTGCAGAATCTTAATCACTCACTTTACTGGACATGGGGTGAGTTAAAATGTAACGTCTACATCGTCTTCTCAGTGTCA
>NC_085002.1:27244324-27281824 GCF_963854185.1 Sardina pilchardus | reverse complement strand
CTGTTCCCCATGTCTCCATGTGTCTCAGCCCCGTCCCATTCGTCTACATTCATGGCCCTGACCTCTCTCCACTCTTGTTTGTCACTGACACTGTCAATCACAGAAAGCGTCCAACGACTGCAGCAACTTTGACCGAGAGTTCCTGAGCGAGAAGCCCCGCCTCTCCCACAGCGACAAGAGCCTGATTGACTCCATGGACCAGAGTGCGTTCTCCGGCTTCTCATTCGTCAACCCCAAGATGGAGAACCTCCTGCAGCAGAAGCAATGAGCCGCCTCCTCGCCGCCGCCGTCGTCGCCGCCTCCCCTCCCGCCCTCCGTCCCTCAGCGCTGACCTGTCCGCCCAGGATGGAAACGCCCGATCCTGCACGCGGGCTCCACTAAACTAGCCGCTGATGGGGGTCATCCCTATGTTCCCCGGTTTTCCCAAAAAGGGTCCTATGTTCCCTGGTCGCAATACATATACCGGGGAACATAGGACCCTTTTTTGGAAAAACGGTTAATAAAAAAAAAAGAAAAAAAGGGTCCTATGTTCCCCAGTCCCATATAATGTGGGGAACATAGGACCCGGGGAACATAGGACCTGGGGAACATAGGACCTGGGGAGCATAGGACCCGGGGAACATAGGACCTGGGGAACATAGGACCTGGGGAGCATAGGACCCGGGGAACATAGGACCCGGGGAACATAGGACCTGGGGAACATAGGTACGCTCCCCGCTGATAATGTGTACATGCCTCGTAGCAGACACTATCCTCTATGCGTATGTCAGAGCAATATGTGCTACAAGTTTGCTTGAATATCTGAGAGACAGATAAAACAAGACGCATAAACATCAAATGCATTTTGCCACTATTCGAATGTTGTCTCAACAAGTCATTTTTGTGAATGTGGCATAGGCTACGTTCAGGGATGCACATACAGTATGGACATTCTTACAAAATTGCTCAAAGAGACCATGCTTTGCTGATGCATTGCTTCAGCTTGATATAACCGAACGTAGCGTAGCATAAGAGGAATCTTTAGGAAATGTAGTGTTGCAAACAGACTTTTGTTATAGGGCACATCATCATGACACAGACATGATTGACAGGAGGCTTACAGTATAGCCACATGGTCTGTGATGCATCCTCATCCTAGCAGACTATGGCTTCCTTCCTTCCTTTCTTGCTTCCTTCCTTGCTTCCTTGCTTCCTTGCTTCCTTGCTTCCTTCCAGACACCTGAGGGACACACCATCACACCATGAACCATCTTGGCCTAGAAAAGCCAGCCTCCCCACTACCACCAGCCTTTACCAGCTCTTAGTGAGTGCATTTACATGCACGCTAAAAAAACTGATAATTATCGGGGTTTTGTAGTTATCTGGTTATTCAAGTGCTCATGTAAACAGAATAAACCGATATTCATTTTCGGTTTACTTGCCGTTATCGGTTTATACAAAATACACACCTACTGTAGGTTTCTGTCAGTATTCTGATTTCTTCAAGACATGTGTACACCTTAAACGGTTTATTCCAGTTACCCGATCATTGACGGTATTATTGTACTATGTAAACACGCTCATTCCTACTCACTCTGTTCAGTAACACTCCCTCCCTGCTCAGTAAGATAGCTAGTCATGATCACCTTCACACTCCAGACGGAATTAACTGCAGATATTTTGCGTAAATGTTTGTTTCAGTGGACGCTTGGAACTAGAGTGGAATACAGTACATGAGAATAGAAACTGTGTATAGAAAGCTGTAGGAGTTTTAGACTTTGCATGTTAAGGTAATCCTGACAGTGCTACCTATAATATTGTGCGATGTAATCACTGCCATAAGGCTATAAGCAAAAACTCATTACACACCTCAACACATAAAATTAACTCAGTGAAAGAAATATACTCCACATTCCTCTTTTGCCATCATCACTAATGTTCCTCAAAGTTATTATTTTTTTTCTCATAAACTCCTCTTCATTTACCCTCAACCTAGTTTCAAAAGATCAGGTGAGATTTCAGGACTTGGTGTTCAGAGTTCAACAGAGTGTTGATGCATTGGTTTGTATAGCATGCTGACATGCCCACTTCGCGGGCGTATGCAGGTTTCTTTGGGGGAAAGGCCAGGAATGTAATGTTCTCAGCTTCAAATGTCTGATGCCATCTGCCACCAGAATTTCAACCACTTGACTTGAGACGTGTTCTCACACTGAAGACACAGTCACTTCTCACCTTGCGACACAGCCGCACGACAACCTACCCATCACCAAACACTCACAGTCCTGTCTGTTATTTGTAGCCAATAGTGTATTAATATAGACACATGCATAAGACTTGGCTAGAGCTGACTCTCATTCAGCCTTATAAAAGCAGCAGGTATGATGTGCTATTATTAGTTGTTTAAACTTGATCAATAAGGGTAAAAAGTGCTGGGGATGGAGAGTTGTAAGGGGTGTTGGTTAAAGCATGCAGCTCAGATGCAAGCTTGTGAAACTAGTTATCTCTTAGATCTAAACGAAACTATACTATGACTAAGTTCCTCCATATTCTTTAAGATTAAGACAAGCCAATGCAAACTACTGAAGTGTATAATATTTGTATATTTAGGTATGATATATAAGGGTATGTGGGTATCTTTTGACTCAAGTCTATTGTTTGTGTGTTTTGTGCCTGTTTGTATGTTAGTTTTATATTACATCTTGTCATTGGGTGAGGAACTCCGTGTTCAATCTGTAACTGTTTTGTTGCAATAAAGATATTACTGTAAATGTGAAATTATGAATGTATGAATGTATGGGACTGCCTCTGTTCAACACACACACACACACACACACATATATATATATATATATATATATATATATATATATATATATATATATATATATAGCCTAGAAAGAGAGGTCTGTGTGTGTGCGTACAAACACATGTAGAGTCTAGATTTGTATTCACTGCAGTTTTATTGTTTGTCTGTTTTGCATTTCGCAGCTTTGGCTGCTAATTACACAAACGGTAATCACATAGCCTATTGCAGCGCACTTTCTGTCAGACTAAAATCCCAAACTGGTTGGCGAATGAAGAGCTGTGTGGCATTTTTCTGTTCCAATGCTAGTTGGTGGGGCGCATGTGTTTTTGATCTAGAATGCAGCGAGGTGCGTGCAGGCCTACTCCATAGCGGTTGAGGGCAGTAATGCGCACCTATTCTAAAGCAGACTGCAAAGAAGCCGAGAGGGAAAATGAACTGTGTGTACGGAAGTAGATGGACAGTAGCTAGTAGAGTAGTTTACAACTCTTGCCCTCAGAGATGTTAGAACATAGTATGTTTACATTACAACTCATGCCCTGAGGAACATGTCGAGCGATTCGTCGCAGAAGAAATCAGGTCACCTCAATTTGAGAGAGTATCTGAGATTGGGTTTCCTTATTTAGTGTGGGGGAACGGACTTGACTTGAACTATGGGGTCCGAAGATGTACTGAGGAGTGCGTCTGCCCTGGCGTCTTACAATGTCCTGTTACAGGTAGGCTGATGCTATCTTCCAGCTTTAATGTCCAGCGGAGTCGGTCCCATATCAACTGACTTTAGCTAGGCCTACGTTAGGAACTCTAGTATAATTAGTGTTAATACGTTTCTCTGTGTGTGTGTTGTCGTCTGTTGTCTGTTAAAGGTGATGTTTCGCTTACTGACATTCTTCCTGAATGCTTTTACACTGAGATTTGTGTCAAAGGAGTTGATTGGCGTCGTGAATGTCAGGTGAGTCTGTGGGTGTGGTTGGGGTTGGGATGGATCAATGTTGTATTGTGTTACCTGAGTTGAACAATAAACCAGGTGCATTGTGTTAAGGACCAGACTTTCAAGAACCTACTAGCCTTTTCTGCTGCAAGAGGCAGGAATTGAATGAACCAGGATGTTATGCCTGTGATTTAAAACTGTGTGTGTGTGTGTGTGTGTGTGTGTGTGTAGGTTGATGCTGCTGTACTCTACATTGGTCTTCCTGTCCCGAGAAGCCTTCAGGAGGGCGTGTCTTAGTAGTGGAGGGGAGGATTCCAACTGGAGACAGAACATCAATCTCCTGTGGCTCACGTAAGCAGTTCAAGCAACATTTGGTACCCCAGTATAAGGGGTAGAAGGGCTAGGACTCTACCAATCAGATTGGTCATTGAGGCCGACGGCCACTGGCCGACTCTACATGTCAAGTCGGCCAAAACTAACCCCGACGCCGACTGACGACGGCACGGGACACCAAACAGGCTGGAGTCCCCGACTGTCCGGCATCGTCTGACAGACGATTTTCGAATTGGTGTGGCCTTAATGTTGCGACAACAGTAAAAGGGGGGAACAAAATCTCAGCTGTATGGTGTCTGCTCTCCCTCCGCACCCAACTGCTGCACTGATGAAGAAGGGATCCCTGTCCTCATATTTAACAGCAATTCACTCACTTCATTACTTTTGCTCATTTTGTCAGTTTTAGAGTTTGTGGTGCAGTTCTTTTTTATCTGTCATGTAGATGGTTTGTTTTGCTTGTGCTTGTCGTGTCAAAGACAGTTGTCCATGTCTTGCTGGGATATTGCATCTTCCCATGTCCCTTGTTTTGGGGGCAGCTGTGGTTAGGGTTTCGGGCTTGTGACCGGAGGGTTGCCGGTTCGATCCCTGACCAGTCCACGGCTGAAGTGCCCTTGATCAAGGCACCTAACCCCTCACTGCTCCCCGAGCGCCGCTGGTTGGGCAGGCAGCTCACTGCTCCGGGTTAATGTGTGGTTCACCTCACTGTGTGTTCACTGTGTGCTGTGTGTGTTCACTAATTCGGTGAAATTGGGTTAAATGCAGAGAAACGAATTTCCCTCACGGGATCAAAAAAGTATATATTCTATTCTATTCTATTTGTTGATGTCCCTGTGTCTGTCTGTGTCTCTCTTCCAGGTTTCCCTTGGGTCTTGTGTGGGGTGTGCTGCTGGTGGGCGTGTGGGCGTTGGTCCTGCAGGCTCCAGACCCCCAGGCCGTCCCACACTACCTGCCCGCCGTGTGCCTCTTCTGCTGGGCAGCGCTGCAGGAGCTGCTGGCCGAACCACTCTGGGTCCTAGCACAGACGCACATGCTTGTGCAACTCAAGGCGAGTAAGATACGGTGTGTGTGTGTGTGTGTATGTGTGTGTGTGTGTGTGTGTGTGTGTGTGTGTGTGTGTGTCTCATCTCTAGTGGAAATATTCGATGACAAGATTCAAGATTTACAGGAATGGATGTTTGTTTGTTTGTTTGTTTGTTTGTGTACTCAGCTCTGGCGTTGTGTTGTGTTTTCACCACAGGTCATAGCAGAGAGCTCAGCCATGGTGGCTAAATGCATAGTAACCGTGGTGATGGTTGTGTGTGCCCCAGTGTGGGGGCTCTACATCTTTGCTGCTGCTCAGGTAGCTACACATGAGTGCTATATTTGTGTTAATTTATGTGTTTATTAATGCTTAATTAATGTTCCATTTAATTTTAATTGTGTGTGTGTGTGTGTGTGTGTGTGTGTGTGCGTGTGTGCGTGTCAAGTGTGTGTACTCAGGGTTCCTGGTATTGTGTTACGTCATCTACTTTACGAGGTTCCTGGGCTCAGCAGAGGCAGAGAAGAAGGGCCTCCCCCTGCAGAGCATCACAGAGACGCTACCGGGCAGAACACAGGGAGAGGTAGAGACACCCAATCCCCCCCCCCCCTCCCCATTCTCAGCCATCTTCTAGCGCCCAGACAGCCCCCTCAATAGGAACCAGCCCTCTTGTAGCGCCCAGACAGCCCCCTCAATAGGAACCAGCCCTCTTCTAGCGCCCAGATAGCCTGTTGCTCAGTCTGCTCCTGACATTCACAATTGCTGTAACGACACACATTCTCTTAACATACTCTAAGTTGCTTATATCTCTTTTTCATTTTTGCACACCTAGTTGCTCATTAAAATGTGCAACACTTTGATCTATGGCTTCCTTCATTTTCCCTAAAAAGATTTCCTTATCCATGCATGTGTGTGTGTCTGTAGTCTGTGATCAACTGGAAGCTGGCCAGGCTGACGTGGAGTTTCTTTAAGCAGTCCTTCCTAAAACAGATCCTCACTGAAGGTATGGAACACACTCCATTCATGGGCAAACACTTAAACACACATGGACACACGCTCTGGCAGATTTACATTGTTTATTATGTCTGTGTTGTTGCAGGGGAACGCTATGTAATGACCTTTCTGAATGTGCTTAACTTTGGAGACCAGGGTGAGTATCAGCCTACACACACACACACACACACACACACACACACACACACTTAAAGAGTTTAAACCAATGGGGATTTCAGTTTACTGATTTTGTTTAGCAAAAGACAGAACTCTTAGCAACACATCTGACACTGGTTTATCCTCATCTTTCCCCTCCGTCTCCATAGGTGTGTATGATATCATAAATAACCTGGGCTCCATGGTAGCACGATTCCTCTTCCTGCCCATAGAGGAGAGCTTCTATGTCTTTTTCGCAAAAGTCCTCGAGAGAGGGCGGACCGTCCATCAACAGAAACAAGTAAGTATCCAGCATGGCCTTTTAGCACAACATTGGTTTGGTCCAGTCTGAGTACAGCGTGAAGGCAGCGTGGTCTCTGAGCACGACACTGATGCAGCTGAGCGTATTGGATTTGTTGTCGTGTAGGGGGAGGTGGCCATGGCAGCAGATGTGCTGGAATGCCTGCTGAAGCTGGTGCTTGTGATTGGTCTGATCATCACAGTGTTCGGGCAGGCCTACTCTCATCTTGCACTGGACATCTACGGGGGAGACCTGCTGAGCAGTGGGACAGGTGTGTGTGTGTGTGTTGTGTGTGTGTGTGTGTGCCTGTGCAATATTGTTAAGCTGCATGCAAGCTTAATGCATGTCTGATATTTGTGTTTCTGTGTGAGATTTGTCCATTTGTTTTTATCTAACCTGTAAGAAAGTTATAGAGTGGCCTGTATCTTTATTATCATGTGTGTGTGTGTGTGTGTGTGTGTGTGTGTGTGTGTGTGTGTGTGTAGGTCCCTCTCTCCTGAGATGCTACAGTGCCTATGTTCTCCTGTTGGCTGTGAACGGAATCACAGAATGCTTCACTTTCGCTGCCATGAGCAAGGAGGAGGTGGACAGGTAGCTGAAGATAACACACATACTGTACACACACTAGACAGATTACACACACGAGATAGCATCTTACTGATATTGGTTGGGCTTTTCAGATTCGTTAAGAAGCTCTTAAGTGCTAAGAACTTCTTAGGAGCGCTCTAACAACATAAGAGCTTCTTAAGGAATCTGGGAAACGTGGTCATTATCATACATATTATCATATACTAATATTATCATATATTTATATTGTAAACATAAACATAAACACATTCTATCGGCGTCTCTCTCCCTCTGCAGGTATAACTTTGTCATGCTTGGTCTGTCTGTGTGCTTCCTGCTGCTCTCCTATTGGCTAACGGGCCTGTTAGGGGGCGTTGGCTTCATCCTGGCCAACTGCTGTAACATGTCCTTGCGGATCGCACACAGCCTGGTGTTCATGCACCGCTACTTCCAGGCGTCTCCCTACGCCCCACTGGCTGGACTTTGGCCTCGTCCTGCCCTGCTGGGCAGCCTGGCTGCCAGCTACGCCCTCACAACGGTTTCCGAGGTAACAGACACACATCACCATGGCGACTGTTGTTGTTGTTGTGGATAGCCACGATATTCTCCAGCCAACAATGCCATGACACTTTAGTTTTCAGAAATATGGTTTTCTATTTCTGGCTGAAGCTGCGTTGTATTGATTTTAATGTGGTAGACAGTGCTTGACGTATCCTAAACCATGTAAAAGCAAACTTTTTATTTTTCTGTCAGTCCTGTGTTATATAGAATGTCCATATTGAGGGCAGAATTGTGAACATTTTATAAGAGATAGAAGTTGAAGCATATTCTGCTGAGACTGCACTACGTTATAATATAAACAGAATGCACAGAAGATGAAAACCGGATAGATTTCCAATTTAAGGAATAAGGTGGATAGTTTAGAGAAGAAGTCTCCAGTGAATAGTGGCTGGGTTTTGTTCAGTAAATCTGATCAATTAAAATTACATTAAATACATGGCCACTGTGGGTACATTTGGAGAACAGTGGATATTTAACAATGTGAAGTGATAGAATTGGGGGGCAAGTGTTGGCAAACATTATGCCAACAAAATCAATCATGTTTTATTTGTGTTTTTGAGTCTCTAATCTATTATGGTCGATAATGTTTTAATTATTTTGGGGCTTCTAATCTTTATTTTTCTCTTTTCCCCCGTTCCAGAGTGTGCTATGCTGTGATGGGGGCTGGTTGCTAAGGCTACTTCACATCGCCGTGGGTGGGGTGTGTTTGCTTGGGGTGATGGCCACTGCATTTGTCACAGAGACGCGGCTCGTGGAGTTCATTAAATCACAGCTGCTGCCCAGATACAGCAAAAAGCACACTTGAAACTCTGAGGCTCGGACCAACACCCGCAGAACTCCCTCTCACTGCTGCAGAACTGTGGGCGTTGGGCTGGGAAGCTGTT
Source organism: Sardina pilchardus (assembly GCF_963854185.1). Classification (NCBI taxonomy): domain Eukaryota; kingdom Metazoa; phylum Chordata; class Actinopteri; order Clupeiformes; family Clupeidae; genus Sardina; species Sardina pilchardus. The sequence goes on along the minus strand of NC_085002.1, from coordinate 27,273,301 downwards.
CCACAAAGCTGGATCACTCCCTTAGCCTGATAATGGCATAAACCTGAAACAGAACACTCATGTTGCTTGCGGTATGTTGAGATTTTGGATAAGACAGAGGTCAGTCAACCAAACAAGATCAATGCAAGATCCCGATAAACACATTTAATAAAACCTGAAACCGAACATTCTGCGCATCCATCTCCAGAATTTGGCTGTTTCCAGGTTTCGCCCAGCATAGTTATCCAGCTAGCTCAGGCACTATGAAGACTCATGTTGCAGAAGAGTTTGGCATCAGAGACACATCCCACCCAGATGCTCCCAGGGTGGGGATTTGAGGAGGACGTTTAAAGCAGCATTTTGTCTGTCATTGATGATGTCATTTATATTTTTGTATGTGGCTCTAATTTGGACATAATATAATATAAATCAGTCTAAACTGGGCTGAGAAACTTCCACACATGTTTGTGTCTTCTTTTGTGACACTATAATAACAATAGTACTGGTATTGATTAATTAGCATGGCATTTCTGTAAAGTATATTGGCAGTGTAAAGCTGATTCTCGGGACAGTTTGGCCAATGTTGCCGGCAGCAGGCCACCAGGTGAGACACAGGACAACAGACACAACCAATCAGATAAGAGCAAATCTTTCACCAGGGAGACAGACACAGCAAAGATGGACACTGAAATACTGTTGTCTTGACTTCAGCATTTATTTCACTGAAGTAAGTTCTATAAGATGATCATTTATAAGTCAAAATAACTACGCTACTATGTTCATAATAATATTTTTAAAAATATCTTTAAATTCTATGGTATATGCTATAACGATGACTGACAGAGTTAAATAATAGAGAAGTATAGCAGTATAGTTAAAAGAAAAAGTGCACGTGTTTTAACAGTTTTTATTTCCATATTTCAAATGTAATAGAAACATTACCCATTAAATTCCAAATCAAATTAACGGTTTATCAAATCTGCATTCTCTTTTTACAGAAAGCAAAGAAAAGGATCATGTATCTGTTCAAAAACATTGCACTGTTGACAATAATATCCCCCCCTCCCCCAATATTGAACATTTAACCACTTTAAATCATTGAACTAATATTTAGTTGTAGAAGCATTTGTTTTGATAACTGCTGCACATCGGCGTTCCATCAGTCAACCAAGCACAGGTATTTCTGCCCGGAGTGAGTGCACTGCTTTCAGTGAAGTGCTGGGTTTCACTTCAGAAACTGCATTTTTAATATCTCACCGGTTTCGAAAGGCGCTGAGGTCAAGGGACAGTGCTGGCCACTCCATTACCTCAAGCCTTAATATCTGGAACCAAGATTTTGCTTGCTTACTTGTGTGCTTGGAGTCACTGTCTTGTTGAAACACCCATTTCATGGGAATTTCCTCTTCGGCACATGGCAACATGATCTCTTCCTAGTATTTTGATGTATTCAAAACGGAGTCACGATTCTTGGTATACGATAAACAGGTCCTATACCGTATAATGAAAAACATCCCCATACCACGACTTTTACCTCATCATTTTCTTCACAGTGTACTGTGGTTTCAATACAGTGCCGGGGTAACTGTATGTCAAACAACCTCCAAGCACTGAATTTAAGCCAATGTACACAGTAACAAATACAGCAAAATTACTCCTCATCCAATGCAGTGTGAGCCAATTCAATGATTTGCCTTTTCAGCTTTTTTGCTTTGCTCTCTGGCAGGTCATCCAAAATATTTTCCACGTAATGCAAAAACCCTGCGTGTGGCGAGGAGGCCTTTCTTTTGAGGGCACTGATGACAAAGTCCATGGCCTCAGAGGCCTTGTCCATTTTGTCCATTTTGTCTCTTTTGTCTATTTTTGGTCTTTTTGCGTCAGACACAGCCATGTGCTCACAGGGGCGAGATGAAGTCGGAGTAAGAGGTGCCATGCAGAGATCTGGGGCCTGGGAGGATGTTGGAACAGCCGACTCTGATGACACAGATGAATCTAAGTGGTCTGAACATTCGTCGAAGTTGCAGGCATCACAGAGAAAGGACAAGGCCTGATAATATTTCCACTTTGGGACATAGATGTCCATAGGTCCAGCCCCAGACCTGTTGCTCTTAAGCACCATGCCGTGCTCCCGTGAGAAGACAGTCCTCAGATTTTTGAACTTTTTCCTCACATCTTCCTCTGAGGGAAAAAACCCCCCAGAAAGAACACAGGATTATTCTCAAATGTAGTGGTAACGCATAGCCACACTTTGTTTTCCAGGCCTATTAGAATTGTAGCTGTAGACCTAACTAGTTATAAGAGTCACAAGTTGTGAGAATCACAATCATAAATCCTAGTTAACTCACCAGTCATCACTTCCAGCTCATCAGTGAGATGTTGGCAGAGCTCCTTTAAGGCTTTCTTCTTTATGTCTCGATGTTTGTACAGTTCGGCCCTTGGGTTCCACAAGTACTCGTGTGCTGTACATTAATTCATACAATACATCAGACTATCAATTACAATTCGCAAGTAACGAAAAAAAAGAAAATCATGGCCTACAACAGCTGACGCCCAGAATGCGATAACTTTGTCAACACACACAAAAAAAAGCTAGTTGGCTAAATCCCATTCAATGTCAATGGAGATGGTAGGCTAACAGCCGAGTACACTTTACGGGTGGGAAACGATGTCTTAATTACAACCTCAACATATTAAAATAGATGTTGTTGGTTTTTAAAACATTGTATGGGGTAAGATACCCAGTTTGGGTTTCAACATGACAACTTACCGCTGTAAAAAGATATAAGCAGCCTCACTTTTTCCTCGCACCACTGTCCATGAAACACCGCCATCTTTGATGGAAAATTTCGGAAGCTCACAGATGGTCTTGTGACTCATTGCTAGTATTCTGATTGGATGATCTCAAAAAGTTGCCCGGAAGTAGAGTTGCGCAACTATCCAAATCAAACATTTTAGAGCGCTCAGCTCAAGATTATTTGATTAAAATCGTGCAGATAAATATAAAAGAAAATAAGTAAATCATAGCTTTGATAGAAATAATGTTGCCCCAGTCTCCGAGGGAAAATGTCGCTCTGCAACATTGCCTGGCAACATTGCCCCAAAAGTCCCCTTTATCATCAGTAAAATGAACAGAAATTCCCAAAACACACTGTTAAAACTAGACTATGGCCTACACATCATATTCGAGAGGGGAAATAGATAAATTTTTTACTAGGCTTACACAAATGATTCATACTGAACCATTCAGGTCGCCTACAGAACGTTACAGGACAGAATGTACTGAATGCAGTCACCTGTAGATGCTTTTGCTTGATGAATTCGAGTTCCCACACATATTAGGCCAAGTGGCAGATCATTTTGGTCAGTTTGGTCAACTAACATAAAAAAAAAAAAAACTATTCCTGTTGCACATCAACAATATTGTCAGTGAATTTTTGGTTAGCAGGATCACACTTACACTCACTTACAGTTCACACTTATTGTCTGCACTTTCTTACTTAAACGGACAAAAACTCCATTCTCTGAATCAAATTCTCAGTTGCCTGAACACATTTCTTGAATCGGTCCCCCTAATTCAGTGTGTAAACAGGTTGTGACTGGTGTGACAGTGCAGATTAGTCAACACAATGCATCAGTGAGGCATTCAGAGTACATACGTATTTCTCATTTACAGACAGTACTGAAAGGCCTGTATTTTCTGGCATTCAGTTTTTCACAATTGTTAAAACACATTTTTTGAAACCTTAATTCCATTCTTTTTAATTAAATCTTTTCTTTTCTTTTCTTTTCTTTTTAGATGTAAAATGCATTTACTGTATTGTAAACAATGCCGATTTCTGGAGCTGTATGACCTGACCTGAACGCTTTGTTTTCCCATTTATTGATGTAGTGTCTAATGACTGCTCAGTAGTGTTTTTATTTTGACTGCGTTGTGAGATGATCAGTGAGGAGACAGTGTTGGCCAAAGACAGAGGTTGGCAAAGGTTTTGGGTTGTATGAGATTTGGGATTTGTGTTTTTAGTTTTGAGAAAAGGGTGGCAGGTTTCAAAAAACGTGTTTTAGCAATAGGCCTAGTATAAAACTGTAATTTGTGAACAGATGATGTCATATTTGATTGATAGTGGTTGTGAATGGGTTTCAGCCCATATGAAAAACTTATACTGCCAGCAATGTGTTTTATATACAAAACTTGTATGATTTATGTATAATGGTTTCACTGTCATATAAAAATCTACCAGGATTTCATATAAAACATGGTGAAATATAAGACCATTATAAGATCCTTAGTAAATCTGTATAACCTGAAACATATAAAACGTTGTAACCTGTAAGGGCTATATATGACATTGCATGAGGAAAATGAGAAAGGGGCCACTTTCAAGAGTAAATCATACAAGTTTTGTATATAAAACACATTGCTGGCAGTATAAGTTTTTTCTATTTTTTTTTTCATATGGGAGAAGTTACATGTTTCTCACGCTTGTACCTTTCTTCAGTTTAAAGAAAGAGGAAAACAAACACCCATTTCACACACCCCTATGACCTCACACAACAAACAAACACACACACACACACACACTCAACAACCACATACATGATCTCACACAACAAACACACCTCCACTCTCTCAAACTACCAGAGATTGAAGAGAAGAGCATAGTGGATCATCACGATCTGGAGTTGGTCCACATTCTAGAGTTTTGTTGTGGTTCTAGAGTCTCAGTTTCTAGAACTAAAGCAGCTGAGGGTCAATGAGAGTTCTGCTTGTACAGTTCAACAAGAAAGAAAAATTCTGGAGTTGGACAGTACCATTTGTAATGCCACGGATATAATTGCATAATGACAACAGAGGGGTTGAGGGGAGGAGTCGCTGACTCAGATCCTGGCACGGAGAATTACAGGCCACTAGGGATCCATGTGTGTGTGTTTATGAGGCTGGACTGAAGTATGCGTCATTGTGTGTGTGTGAGAGAGAGATGAGATAATCCAGACAGAGAGGACGAGAGACAGAGAGGGGAAAGAGCAAAGAGGAACGAGACTAAGAAGAGTGGAAACTGCACGGGACTTTTTACAACTTCAAAACCCACAAGCACCATGTCTCAGGTAGGACTAGCGTATGGACGGCAGAGTGCATTAACCTCACTTTCCACTGTGCGTGTGTGTGTGTGTGTGTGTGTCTGTGTGTAATGTGCGTCTTGATGAGGTGCAGAGAGCAGTTTCTGTTGATAAGGCAGGAGCCACTCCTGTTTCTGCTGCTTGCATTGTAAGAACTCTGATAGTTCCCCAGTTTCATATTGCTTACCGGTGCATTTCTTCCTCTCTTCCTCTCTTCCTCTCTGCTTCTTCCTTCATCCATCCATCAGATGGAAGAGTGTGACGATGAGCGGGCACAGCGTCCAGAGGTGCGGGAAGAAGAGCTGCTGGAAGCGAGGGATCAATTGTCCGAGAAGAAGGAGGTGAAGAGCAAGACCTTTGAGGTGATGGAGGAGTGCGGTGAGTAGAGTGGATTGGTCTATTGATGTGGCACTGAACCAGTAAAGGTGTCTGCACACTGGCCAGACAAATACCGACTCACTCCATCCAACGCCAACTTAATTGGACCAGCGTGCGGCGTCAGTCTGTGATTGTTGGTGTTAGTCGGATGAGTTTTTCAATCTCGATAAGTCCAGGCGGATAACAAACATCTGTTTTGTCAGTTACTGTCCGGGCAGTGTAGAACTGGTATAGGTTTTCTGAACGCTTAAGACTACAACCAACTACAGCCAACATTAGAAGACACTGAGGTGTTGTCCAGGCCAATGGGGTGTGTATTTGAGCTGATGGGGGGAGTGTGGTCAGTAAAGACCTTCAAGGCACTGAGGGAGTGTGGTGAAGGTAGAGTGGAATGGACTGTCTGTCACCTGTAAATGCAGCGTTGTGAGACTGCGGACATGCTGTCCAGTTCCATGTGTGAGCTGAAGGCTGAGGATGGAGTGCAGTGGAGTACAGTATAGTGGATGCTATTTGTTTATCCAGCAAATAACGATGTCCACAGACATATGTTGCAGGATTTTACGAAAGTATGATGTATTACGACATCGAAGCAAGTCAGATTTGTAGTCTCTTATGTCTCATTCCATCGAACATAGATCCGCTACCCGATCTGGTAAACTTGTGCAGTTATAGCCTACAGAGGGCCGCGAAGTGATGGCAGAAGTGCCATTCACCATGTAACAAGTTGATGAGCCTCTGAAATGATTTTGGAAACATTATTTTCAGGCACAAAAAAACTTTGTAGTGTTGCTTTAATTGGAGAGTGCAGAGGACTAACTGTTGCAGCGTTGTTCTAGTTAAGTGTGACTACTGAGATGTTTTCCGGCTGAGCGGAGTGTGTGTTTGAAGTGATGGGAGGGTATAATGGACCAGGACTGACCTAATGATGTGGCTGCTCCAGTAAGTGAGAGCGGACACTGTCCAGTTATGTGGGGTGCGTGTTTGTGTTTCGCTCTGAAAGAATGTGCGCCCTTTGGGATTACACAATATTTCCACTCCATATAAAGCCGTGCAGAGTAGAATAGAGAGGAGTAGCCCACATAGATGGGGGTACATAAACACACACACACTTTTTTACAAGGTAAAGCATCGATGCCCATGGGTCTACTTTCCGCTATGAACGTTTTTGTTTGGCCATCAAAACACATACTTCTGTTGGAAACTATAGAAGTGCTTAGGATAACACTCAAATGTGTAAATTATACTATTGCAAATGCATTTTACAATGATTTAAAATAAAGAAGGCTTTAATTTATATTCATATATATGAATTAAATATTGTTTTCAGTTTTTTTTTTTTAAATGAGTGAATATGAATGAAGCATTTTGTTTGAATGCTCATTGGATAAGTGGAGCTGGAATATAGGTTACACAGGTGTCAAAGTTGTATCTTGCACAAGTTGGCAGATAGAATATACTGTACACACACACTTGATACAAAGGAAAGTCTGACCGTTTACCCTCTCCCTGTGTCTGTTGTGTATGCAGAACGTGCCGGCAAAACAGCTCCTTCTGTGTTTAGCAAAGCTCGCGCAGGAACGGAAACAGCATTCAACAAACCAGGCAAGAAGTAACCAGAGGACACCTCCGGATATCCCAACAAATTCCCATTCATTTTTAGTCTTGAACACAATTACTGTAACACTGACGTGTTGATATGGGAAGGAACTTTTTTTTTAAATAAAGTTTACATACACTTTTGCTATGTGTTCATGTAGAAGCTTTGTGTTAATTCTTAGTGAGCATTATGTTGAATTCCTCAGACAATGAGCACAATGAACATCATTCCTCCACCCATGACTGCTTGACCGGTTTGGGAGTTGGGAGGTGTATAGATTGGATAAATTGCATTAAATTGATAATTGAAGTGTATTGACATGGATATTGTTCCATTATACCATTAGATTGATTTATGGTTGTGGAGACACACACAATATATCATGTTTTTTTCTACATTTAGAACAATAACAAACTAGTCAATGGTTTTACATTTTTTTTTTATTAAAGAACATAAAATTAAACATATAGACATTCTGACAAAAGGCCTTTTCAAAACTACCTTCGACAGCAGACAGTACAAGTGAGAGAACAGCGAGCAAATCACATTGAAACAGAGATGGGAGTTATTTCATGAACTTGGTGTGTTGGTCCTGTAAGATCTTGGCGGAGGACTTGGCGTCATAGAAGAGCTCGTTGATCTCCTCCACCTGTTCTCGCTCCACACTCTCCTTCCCCTGCACTCGTCCCAACAGGCTGGCCGGCGTCAGCAGCTGGACCGCATACCTGAGGTACGGACACAAGGGGGCAGTATGGGGTTATGCGATGTTGTTACTCTGGATGGCTCTCAAACACTCTCCTCGATGCTCGATCCTCGAGGGGCGTTCCCACTGATCTATAACTAACACTGGATAGACTATCCCATTGTTGCCGCCCCATCATTCTTTATGTAGATCAGTGAGGATCGAGGCCCGAGGAGGAAGGGAGGATGTAAGACCAAATGAGAGGGACCCACAGACTGGGGAGAAGTTACTGCATCCACACGCTAATTCATTTAAGTCCACTGGGAGGAACATCAAGTTAGACATATAAGGTCCTACCTCTGAAGTTCGCCTACAAAAAACGAACCAAAATCGCCATCTTTGCCCATATAAGGAGATCGGGGTGTTAATTAAAGCCAACTACCCATTGCAAGTTGCATTGTAAGTTAGCTCTGGGGTAGCAAAGATCAAAGTGTGCCATCTTCACATACCGAAAATCACAGTATCCACTCGAAGGCAGAGGACAAAACAGTGTAGAGCAAAACGTCTGCATTTCCAATTTCTTCGTACCAGCAAGAGTTTAACAGGTGCAATCATTCAAAATCCCCATGTGATTTTCCCATAGAAAAAAACGCAAGATACCAGATCTCCTTATTTGGGCAAAGATGGTAGATTTTGTAGGCAAACTTCAAAGGTCTACAGCCATCCACCATAGACAAATGCCCTTATAAAGCACAGTTACTACAAAACAACAACAATGACACTGTTTAAGGGTTTACACATAGCGTCACTGTTTAAAGCCACAGAGATATATATTCCCCTTTCTGGGATGATGTAATACCCTCCTTGAACTTTGCACCACAGGCTCTGTGGTTTGTTTGCTCTGCGCCGGTTACCTAGACGAATCTTGTTTAGTCTGGCCACGTCAAACAAACAAACAAAAAAAAAGCAGCCCTGGATAGCTGGGTCTGAGAATCCCAATCTACTACGATTTATATAAACTAGTGCTTTCTAGTCATGTGATTGCAGCGATCACTGATTTCCAGATCCAAGTGCACGCGCGTATCTGACCGGGCACTGGCCCAAACTGTACTTCATGTATCTGCAAAGCACCGTTTCGTTACCTTAGCGTGGTCTTGTTGCCGATCTCTCCCAGGTGTGACAGAGCCTCCTCACTGATGGTAATGCCTTCAGTCTGTGCGCGAATCTTAATGATCTACACATTAACAAACAAACAAACAAAAATTACTTTAATTAATCGGCAAGTATAATAAAGGCTTTTTATAAATATCCTCTCGAGTGCCTCACTGCAAGACTAAAATCGTGTTGGATCTCCAAGCTGAGGAATACTTAGATGTCTACACCCAAGTAGCACTCCAGGTGAAACTAGTTAATGGATTTAAACAAACAACTCCCTTCAAAATTTGAGTACTTTCAACAGCTCCTTGTCATAGTAAAAAAAAAAAAGCATCTACAGTGTTTCACTGGTAGTCTCAAATGTCAGTCTGAAGCCGACGCCTTTGTGAGCGCACACCTGTTTCATCTCTTGTGGAGTGTAGAGCATGGTCCTGATGATCATGACCCTGTCCAGCAGATCGAGAGGGATGCCATGAGGAGAGGTGATGTCCTCCGTTCCCCTGGGAGAGAGAAAGAGAGAGAGAGACCGAGAGAGAGAGGAGAGACCGAGAGAGAGAGGAGAGACAGAGAGACAGACAGACAGACAGACAGACAGAAAGACAGACAGACAGACAGACACAGAGAGTCAGACATTCATCAATCAATCAATCAAATTAATCTATCAATATATCAATTCCAATTTCTTTATGTAGGAGCCCATGACCACTTGCTTCAGAAGTGCTCTTCAACTCAAAACATCTCCAAACACAAACACACATTACAAACACACGTTACAAACACACACCTGATGAGGCAGTTGCCGCGGTTGGAGGCGAAGACGACGATGGGGGCGATGGAGCTCTCCAGGGCGCGGTGCAGGTAGGTGAAGCACTCGATGTCCAGCATGTGCACCTCGTCCACAAACAGCACCCCCGGCACCAGCTCCGCCACACCCTGGTCTATGTACCTGTTCACCACCTTATTGATCTCGCCTCGCAACTTATCTGCACACATGCGCGCGCACACACACACACACACACACACACACACACACACACACACACACACACACACACACACACACACACACACACACACACACACACACACACACACACACACACACACACACACACACACACACACACACACACACACACACACACACACACACACACACACACACACACACACACACACACACACACACACACACACACCAGTGAATACAGATTCAAACACCACTACACACACATCCAGTCATTTGCAGTGTATCAGCTGCAGCAACCTGCAGCTTGACGGAAAAGAGTCACACTCATTGTATGGCAGTCACAGCGCATCTTCAACTGTAAAGACAACACACCTCAGCTCGTAGTCGGGAATTTACGGGTAAATTCATTCAATCACTTTCTCTCTCACACGTTTTTAGAACATGCTTGAGTGTGTGTGCATGTGTTGACATGTGTTTACCTGTGATTTCTGTCTTCTTGGGCTTCATCAGTTGTCCCATCATTGACATGATGTCCTGTCCTCCCTAGAATACATTTACACATATATTGCCAAATCAGTTACGCTCGCTCAGGAGATAACAAACACAGCTACACCTGCTCAGCAGATAACAAATTCACTTGGTCAGTCAGTCAGTTGTAGTTGCTCAGGAAGTAGCCAGTTAGCTTCATTCCTATAAATAGTACCATATCAAATGCATGGCAATATCAGCAACTCAGACTGCCAATAATTTTTCCTCTCATTTCTCTTAAGACCACCCATGTTGGACTTATGAATCAGAATCAGAATCAGCTTTATTGGTCAGGTTTGCGTAAACAAACAAGGAATTTGACTCCGGTTAATCTTTGCGCTCAAGTACAACACTCAACAATAACATAGAAGAACAGTAAGAACAGAACAAAGGCAGTAAGGCTTTGTGTGTGTGTGTGTGTGTAGTGTGTACCTGTGGCCTGGCGTTGGCTATGTCCAGGTCGTGGAGCGTGACGTCCTGGATGATCTCCTTCTTCTTGTGCACGTCTCCTTTGGGCAGCGGGACGTACTCCTCGGCCTCCAGGTCGAACTCGGTGGCAAACGTGTCACAGCGTCCCTGCCTCTGAAGAACCAATCACAGCGCGGATTAGGCAAGGCAGGGTTGCACATTCACCACTGCACGCATATTGAGGGAGTACTACAGTAATTTCCCACAAATAAGCCGCACTGTGTATAAGCCGCAGGACAGTCTTTTATGCGAGCTAAAAGAAACAAAACCATATTAATACCATATTAACTATCCCTGTGTATTAACCTCATAGCTGAAGAAATTTTGCAAAATTAATGTATAAGCCGCAGCTAATAGTTGGGAAATTGAGGTACAGGCTCAGGAAAGAGTGGACCGCTTATTAACTACACAGGAGACTGAGTGTTGGAGGTCAAGGGGGATAAAAGTAATTGTTCTTACGTACAGTATGTGTGTTTGTTTACCTTGACTGCTCCACTGTTGGCTTCGATGTAGATGACATCACCTACTTCCACCCTCTCCTTCTGCAGACTCTCATAGATACTTGGATCCAGCTACAATCAGAGCAGGCAAACACAGGCAAACACACACACACACACACACACACAGTCAGTATTGGTCCTAAAAACCTGGGTAATTCCACCATGAGCACACTCAATACCTTACAGTGCATCATATTATATTCTATCTGATATTAGATGGCTGAGCAAATCTGTCCTTGAGCTGACCTTGAGTTGCTTGGTGCCCTTTCCGGTCTTGAGGCCGATGATGACGTGGCTGATGGTTTTCCCGTAGCCACCCATGGGGTTCTCCGTCTCACAGGGCGACAGCTCCGTCACCTCCCCCTCATACACCTCCTTCGTCTCTTTAATACGCAAGCCTACACACACACACACACACACACACACACACACACACACACACACACACACACACACACACACACACACACACACACACACACACACACACACACAGTTACTGACTCACCTCCACGCTGTTAGCCCTTTTAAGGCCTAGTGTATGTGTCAACAATTCAGTCACTTAAAGGAGTCATAGAACGCATTTTTTGACCATTACAAATTGATCTTTGAGCCTAAATAATGTCATATGTAAATTTGTGGGGCTGAAAACGCCCCAGGAGCACTGCTAGATCGCCTAATACAAGGTCATAAATAAGCCTTGCAATGAAACAGTTTGTTTTTCCCGCCCACTCAGCAAGTTCATGAATATTCAAATGAGATGCGCGCTGATTGGTCTATTGGCCGATATGTCCTGAAAGTTGATTGGCTCAATCCACCGGTCTGAAGCTAGAGCAAAGTGAAACTACGTTTACTGCTGGTAAATAAAGCCAAAATCTTTGACAAAGCTATCAACAATGGATTTAAATAAGGAATACAGCCGTACATGTATAAACCGAGTCAGAAGAAGGTTCTGACGAAGATGAAGTGCAGCAGATTCCCCAACAGAATGAATGTGTTAGATTGGTAAGTTTTATCAGTACATTTCTTAGTATAGTAACTCTCCAAAGTTAGCTGTAATAACGCTAGCATTACAACGTCTCTGCCATAGACCACATATCTAGATACTAGCATCGTAAGAGCAGTTTAACAAGAATTATTAATCGAAGGTATGCAAATGAGAGGGCCAGAGGGGTGTATCTAAAGGGGGATGGGCGCCTATTACGTGTTATCTGAGCTCTGTTCAGATTGGAGCATTTCAACACGGCTGTTTCTATTTCCCAATTTGCATACGAAAGCAGGCGGGGGACGCGGTAAAGTCTTTGGTGTTGTCCTTTGGACACTGCTCGCAGCCTAAATTCAACAGTAACAAGGTGAATGTGGTTTTGAATTCTAGGACTCCTTTAATAAACTTCTACTTGCATAGAGGCATACAGATACTGTACACATGTTCAAAAGCACAACTGATCCAATCAGTAGCCAAGTTTACATGGACACTTTTAATCTGTGGCTCAATTGGAATAAAAACGACACATATAAACACCTGGATCGAAAATAAAACTGATAATCTGATTTGAATATTAATCAGAATTAAAGTATATAAACAATAATAAACTCCTGATCAGAATACAATGTTGAACAGATGACAAAGTTTTCATTTGGAATAGTTCAATTTGAATGACAAAAAAACACTGTCTATGTAAACGGGGCTAGAGATCAGTAAAAACGTACACACAGTCTCACCAGAGCATTCTCCATGAGACCTGTAACACTGTATGGGGGAGGTTGCCATGGCAGCGGATGTGCTGGAATGTCTACTGAAGCTAGTACTTCTGACCTATTTCACAGCAGCCACTTTGGCATTAATTAGGGCAAGAACAGGAGTTAAGGGCGCTCAGCCCAAGCACGATGATGATGGCTATAACGACATGAGCGTCCACTCCACACTGACCAACAATAAGGAAAGTCTCTCCTCATGTTGATGAACATGATGTCTCAAATATGATGGATTCTGATCGTGGAACAGGTCTGTGTGTGTGTGTGTGTGTGTGTGTGTGTGTTGACTCACCAATAGCCCTTCTGAAGTTCTCCATCAGCACCTCTGTTTTCTTGATCTCTGTTGAGTACACCTCACTGCCCACCATGGGACAGAAGGGCACCTTATTCCCCAGCTCCTGAGCCATCGCCAGGGCAAGCGCCGTCTACACACACAGACAGACAGACAGACAGACAGAGAGACAGACAGACAGACAGACAGAGACATTACTAAACCTTCATCATGATTTATGCCTTTTATTTTCTCAACTTCCTCTGTCCAGTCTAATATTCATCATATCATCATAATATGTGTTTCCATATGAATCACTTGTTTCTGATTTTAAACCCATCAATGAACTTTGAATTAATATCAAAGTTTAAATCAAAATAACTTACACCACGACCTCTTCTACAAAGTTTTCTTCTGAACAGATCCATTGTCATTTACTCTCAAGATATTTGCTTGACTCACCTTTCCAGTTCCAGGAGGTCCGGCCAGCAATACTGCTCTTCCTGCCATTTTCTTGGAGCGAATTAGTTCTACTATGATGCCACATGCCTGGAAATGGCAAAAATTACATTACAGGAAGCGCCTGTCAAGTCCACTTAAAGTGGCAAAAGGGCAAAAATGAACACAGCTTTCTCAATACACCAAAATACTTTATCCACATTTCATCACATTAACTGATATCAACATGGGACAACTCCCTTTTGCAAAGCTTAATGTGAACAATTAAATCAGTCAAAAGTATTCGCTGAATATTTTGCTAAAAACAGAGGATGGAAGTATCTAAAAAACAGGAAAGTGTTTGAAAGTAGAGGTGAACAAGAAGTGTGTTTACTACTGCAGCCGTTGCTAGGCAATATTCACAAGCCAAGCTATGTTGCCTGATACTAGCTTAACTGATAGGTGAAGGCAAATGATGCAAGGGATACAGATGATTGATATCATAAACTACATATAACACAACAGCGTTTACTTTGTTTGTATCAAATTGTCATATCGACTTTTATCATACTCTCGGTAACTCTCCCTCAATGAACAGGGGGCGTTGCAATGCTAGCCATCAATCCATAGCTAGCTAACCAACCACATGCAAAACACAGCATGGCTGGAGCTAGCTCGCTAGTTGATCAGCTATGTTCTATGTCTGTTACAAAGAACGTGGTAAGGTCTAGAAGTACAAGTCACAGAACCCCGTGTGCTATTAGGCCGTTTATATAGGCCACGATGTTGCTATCAGGACAAATGTTAACGTTTACTTAACGTTACCTCTCTAGCAGTCTCCTGTCCCACCAGGCCTGATGCTGACTGCTTTGCATTACCGGCTTCGTCTAGTCCAAGACCTTTCACATGGCTGTGTGAGGCAATACGCTGAGTTTTCGTTGTGCTTTTCACCTCCTCTATCTTCATTGTTTCTGAATATGTACACAAATCCAACTACAGTGACTTTAATAAGCAACTTTAATTCAGTTCAATTCGGCGCGAAGCCCCTCTCTAATGTTGGTCTGCTAATCGTGTCCGGAGTAACCAAGGCAATTGACGGAAGTCCCGCCTTCGCACTCAAGCAGTAAAACGATTTGTCAGATGGAATTTCAATGTACATTTTCATTGGACATCTCAAGTTCACATGTTCCCCTTAAAAATAGTCCGACTGTTTGTGAAATAGGTGATTTAAAAATATGATTGAAAATGATGTCAGCATATAAATTCGACATAACTTCGATATAACTTTGTGAAAAGAAATAAAACTATAAGTAAAACCATGCAACAAACAAGTATGTTCATGTTATCGTTTCATTACTTATGTGGCATATAACGGAACATACTATCAAGCGGAATTACTTAAATGAAACACCGGAAGTGTGTGGTAACCTGACTGGAAACTTTCTTCTGCCAGTTTTTCGCTCAGTGATTGTAGAAACAAACCCTCTCAACTCTTCAATTCCAGTTATGTCATCATCTCTCATCACTGTGGTTGATCGCTAATTGAACCCTATTGTATTTTTAGATTGAATGAGGGTTCAGTCCCCAAAAAGTGTTGCTTCATTTGGACAACTACTGTTAGGAGTAAAGTTCAGGTAACGTTAACGGCTGGACAACCATGGCTGACGGAGAAAACGGGGTTGGTACTTCAAAAACATTAAATTTCAACGTTGGAGTGTTAGGACATGTTGACAGCGGTAAAACGTCTCTGGCTCGAGCACTCAGCAGCACAGCTTCCACCGCTGCTTTTGACAAGAATCCACAGTCCCGTGAGCGTGGGATCACGCTAGACTTGGGGTTCAGCTCGTTCACCGTGGACCTACCGCAGCATCTGGAAGCCGAGTGTTGCCCACTGGGTTATGACAACCTGCAGTTCACGCTTGTCGACTGCCCAGGTCATGCATCCCTCATCCGCACCATCATTGGCGGTGAGTCCAAAATGATCACTGTCCTTGTGTCATGATGTTTGTACTAGTGTCAAGTACTTCTGTCATGATTTATATCAGTATTCGATTAGTGTAACTGTGTTCATTCCCGTGAAAGCAAATTATCAAGAACAGAGAGGACACAATTGCAATATGACTGATATTATATATCTAGCTAACCCATACACATCATTCAAAGACATGCATGCTCCAGACAATATTGAGTGTGCTGTGGCCTGTGGCCTAAGACAGTAATCAACATATTAAACGTCTCAGTAAATGACCACATTCTCCCTTTTCTTTTTCTCTGTATGAATTCATGTCTGTCTGTGTTTGTGTTGTGTGAATGTTGTTATGGCTGTGTATGTACAGGAGCCCAGATCATTGACCTGATGGTGCTGGTTGTGGATGTGGTGAAAGGGATGCAGACTCAGACAGCAGAGTGCCTTCTGATTGGCCAGTTGACCTGCTCGCGCATGCTGGTCATCCTCAACAAAACAGACCTGTTGCCAAGCAACAAAAGACAGAGTGCCATTGAGAAGATGACCAAAAGGATGCACAAAACTCTGGAGAACACCAGGTACACCAAGGCACAATAAAACAAATCTCTCTTTAATAGACAGACAGGCACTCAGTGAATCTGTCTCTCTTGAAAGGGGCTTTACCATGTTTGTTCTGTGTTGGCTGTTTTAACGGGTAGGTTTAAAGACTGCCCTGTCATAGCTGTGGCAGCTAAGCCTGGAGGTCCTGAGGCTGCAGACACAGATGAACCCCAAGGCATCCCTGAACTGGTAGAGGTGAGGATCCTCTATAGGTGCAATTCTGCAGTATGATATTAGTCTCCATTAGTCTATGGCTATCACCATACTAAGCTCAATCTTTGAACATTAGTATGGGGAGGCTGCGCTTTGTTTCTACTACCAATGATCCGGTGCGTCTTTTGGATAAGCTAGTTTCTGATTGGAGCCAAAGGTTCTTGCAGGCAACAGAGGAGATAGATGTGCAGGTTTCCAGACTGGACTAATGACCCCTTTTGGTCTGCCTCTATGCTGCTGCTGGTGCACCAACAGTACATGTACATTACTGTATTGTACTTCTGTAGCAGTGTTTGAAGTGCATACACGTCACAGTAATTACTACTGTGCTACTATCACTTCCATTATAGGTACTATTGCCAATCCTGAGCCATGGCTAACGTGTGTGTGTGTGCGTGTGTGTGTGTGTAGGTACTGAAACAACAGGCTTTCCTGCCTCAGAGGGACTCCACAGGCCCCCTGTTAATGGCTGTGGATCACTGCTTCTCCATCCGAGGCCAAGGCACTGTCATGACTGGCACTGTCCTGCAGGGGGCAGTGCACATCAACGACAATGTGGAAATCCCAGCCTTGAAGGTAAATAGTCTCACACTTCCTCTCTCTCCATGTCATTCATCTCATCCCTCTCTTTGCCTCTCTCTCTCCCTCTCTTTTTCTCTCACATACATACACTCAAGGATATATGCAATCTTTCATTCTCACTTTTGAATCAGAGGTGCCATTGGACAGTTACTGAACTTGAAGTTGTATTATATTTGACAGTCTTGGCTGGACAGTGTAAAGATATTATGTTTAATTTGTAATTAGATGCTATTGCTACTTTAAAATAGTCTGTAGTACTAATGAGTTGTGTGATGAGTTATCAGCCACAGCAGCGCTAACCTCTGGGGTGTCCCTGCTCAGGTGACGAAGAAGGTGAAGTCCATGCAGATGTTCCGGCGGCCGGTACCCATGGCCATGCAGGGCGACCGCGTGGGCGTGTGCGTGACGCAGTTTGACCCCAAGCTGTTGGAGCGCGGCGTGGTGTGCTCGCCCGGCTCGCTGCACACGCTCCACGCCGCCCTGGTCCCCGTGCACAAGATCAGCTACTTCCGCGGAGCGCTGTCCAGCCGCACCAAGTTCCACATCAGCCTCGGCCACGAGACCGTCATGGCGCGCGTCACCTTCTTCGGTTCCGCGGCGGCAGCTCCGGTCGGCCAGGCCGGAGAGGAGTCAGACGCTGCTGGCGACAAGGCCCCCGCCGAGGCGGCTTTTTCCTTTGACAAGGAGTACTGCCACCAGGAGGAGTACATTGCTGGGCAGGGTGAGGGCCAGGACCCTGAGCAGTGGGCCCTGCTGGAGTTTGAGAAGCCGGTCACATGTCCGCCCCGCTGCTTGGTGATTGGCTCGCGGCTGGACACGGACATCCACGCCAACACGTGCCGACTGGCCTTCCACGGGAGGCTCCTGCACGGAATGGAGGAGAAGAACTACGCAGAGACCACCCTGCCCCGCCTGCTCATCAGCAAAGACAAACAGAGAGAGGGGACTGTGGAGAGGGTATGCTAACACACACACACACACACACACACACACACACACATATACACACACACACACACACACACACTCTTTAGCTGTGCTCCATTAGAAAACATCTGTGTTGCTCCCGTATCCCTCTCGATAAATGGAGAAAATCTATATGTGCTATACAGAAACTGAATACTTAATGGGAGTTAATTCCTTATAGGGCAAGCATTTTTTTACACATGGTTCATTATGTAACATTTTACTCTTTTTGTCACTTCTGTTTGTCTGTGCTCAGGTGACCGATGACTACACTGTGATTGGCCGGAATCTGTTTAAGAAGGAGACCAACCTGCAGCTGTTTGTGGGGTTAAAGGTCACACTGTCGTCGGGGGAAACGGGGGTGATTGAGGGTGGCTTTGGACAGAGTGGCAAAGTGAAGATTAGAATACCAGGTAAGTCACGTTTGTTTTTATTTGCACATCTCCTATGACGAGCATAGATTTTATGTGCTTCAAAGTAAGGACCAAAAGTGCCCAGCAAAGGTGCGATTAGAGAAGAGTGGTGCGGTTACAACATGACTAAGCATAATATTTACACACACAAGAACACAGTTAATATCACACCTCATCATTTTAATGTCCTCATCAGATACTGATCTGTGTATTCAGCATCCAATGGAACGTGCCTACACACACACACACACACTCTCTCTCACACACGCACACGCACACACACTCTCACACACGCATAATAAAAAGACAGATACGCTTAATTTTTTCCTCTTTCTCTCCATCAGATATGTGATCTGTGTATTCAGCATCCTATGGTACTACATGCCTACACTCACACACACACACACACACAACAAAGACAGATACGCATAATTTTTTCTTTCTCTCCATCAGAGGGGCTGAAAGAGGAGACGAAGCAGCTGCTCTCCTGTGGGAAGAAGAAAGGGAAAGGCGGAAAGGGGGACTCGGTCAAGGAGGAGGAGCCTAAAGGAGACTCTCAGCCTGTTCTAATCCACCTGCGCTTCAAGAGGTACATCTTCGACCCCAAGAAGAAGATGGTTCAGTCCTGACCACTATGACCCCAAGAAGCGGATGGTTCAGTCCTGACCACTGTGACTCTGAGAGGCCTCGGGAACATTCTGGAACTCTGAAGGTGGCAGTCAGACACTTAAAGAACTGAAACCACTCACACACACACATTCACCATGTACACACACACACACACTGACACACACACACATACACACACACACACACACACACACATACACACATGTGCACGCGCACATGGGTAATCATGAAGGCAGCCAGAGCACAGCTACATAAGAAATATAATGAGAAAAAAAATAAGAAATATAATGTAGTTACCGGGTCTAGTTTACACCTGTCTTTATAGATACTGTTTAAATTGCTCATTAAGGAAAACCAATATATTTCAGTGATGAATGAGGCTTAACTTCTTAGCGCACACGTGTGCACACACACATAATCAATCTTTAGTCTCATCAAGTTTCTCATTAGTTAGTTCATATACTGTGACCGTGGTCTCTGCTGACCGACGCATATATATACCTCCTCTCCGCTCCTCACCAACCAACATGTAGGATGATGACATCAGCTTGGTGTTGTGCAGATTAATGAAGCTGGGAACCAATGAAGTGCTCTTGTGTGTGTGTGTGTGTGTACACAAGTCGATATTTTGATAGTGTGTGTGTGTGTGTGTGTGTGTGTAATCCAGAAAGAGTGAATGTATGAGAATGAGAGTTTGTGTGTGTGTGTGTGTGTGTGTGTGTCTGTGTGTACAACAATGTATGGGAGTAAATGCTGCTGTCAAACCCCAAGTTTGTGTGCCTGTTAGTTCTCTTTTGCAACTTCCAATCAGATCAGCAATGATTCTGCAGGGTTAATAATGTCACACCTCAGACACATGAATATTATCAGATAGAGAGAACTACATGAAAATGCATAGTATGGGGGATGGGGGGCATCCCATACCACATAGGGTCCAGTGCCCATGGGGGCTGTAACAGGGGGGCTACATTGGGTGCATAACTGAAGCGCTCCGCTCTCAACGCAGCAATGCTGCAGCACTTAGCTTCCACTGTAATCACTGGAAGTAGCTACACCAGATGTGATAGCGACTCGTACGTTTCGAAAAACTAGACCAGTCTTCTAAAATGAATTTCCCCTTGGGGATCAATAAAGTATCTATCTATCTATCTATCTATCTATCTATCTATCTATCGAAAATTGTTTTTACGCATCGCGAACGGAACACTTCAGTTACTCGCCCGGTGTAGCAACCCTGGAATTCTGACCTGAGGTCATTTCTCATTCCCCTTTCCATCTCTCTCCCACTGCTGTCCACTGTCAATAAAGGCAATAACGGCCCATAAGTAATTGAAGAGAAAAAAAAACCCATACTATTGCGTATAACATGCGTGTAGCCTACTTCAATGCTCTACCCTCTCATAAGTATACAAAAGCACTGAATCGTGTAGTTAGGAAGTAGTAAGTAGTCAGTAGTAACTTTCTGGTGTTTTAGAGAAAGGGGAGTATTTCCATATTTTGACAACCGTTCAAATGAAATTTCAGGTGTCAGAATTCAATTGTGACAGTCCCAGGAGCCTCTAGTTAATAACAAAGCAGTACAGATTTTTGTTCCGTTCCTTATCATTTGCTTTCGATGCACTATTTTACTCAAAGCAGCAGAGGACACTGCAGGACTGAGAACTCCTAAAAACCTTCCTGCTACAGGGAGTCACATCGTCTGAGCATTCCAGTTTCCTGCCAGGTCCGTGCATGGCACCTAAAATACACTAATCAGTTTGTGTAAGATCACCAGAAGCTCAAATAAAATCATATAGAAAGGAATCAGTATTGATGCAAACACCATGTTGTTGTTTTTTCACTATCTCCATCAGTTGTATTGGTAAATTTTTTTTTTTAAATCTAGCAGCAAATTGATAGTGTCATAATTCCTCAAACATAAATCTTGGTCAATTTCTTTGGAGCAAGTGAACATAAAGGAGTAGTTAGCTGCTTCTCAAAATCAATAAAAGAAATAAAATAAAATATAATGGATATGATAAAATAGGCCAATGAAATATACCGTTCATACACTTGGAAGTTTTAGTTACCAACTAAATATGAGTGAGACGAATGGTATAAATGGAAGCTGATGATCCCAGCATGGTCATGTAATTTAGCAGACACTTTTGTACATAGGGACATACAAATATAACAATACAATAGTTAAAATAAACAACTATCGTTATAAATAAAGTAAGGTCTAAAAGTTGGTAGGACTACATTAAGCATAGTAGTGATAACAATGTCAATACAATATCAACGATCACTAATGAAAAATAAACAAATACCATAACACCAGCTACGCGTGGGCTTTTTAAACCAGTCCATATACTGTAGGACATGTCCTTAATTTAATAAAGACTTTTTTAACAAAGGAGTGCCTTGGTCTGAGAAAACTTTTTTTCTCTTTTTTGACTTCTGGATTTTGACCTTGTACCAAAGAGCACCCGAAGGAAACTGAAAAACTTGGATAAAGAGCACGCCACAAATCAACATACTGAAATATCATAACATCTTAGAAACATTACAGTTTCATTTAGTAACATTTTTTGCTTTGAAAGTAAATTTGAACAGTTATATAAAAAAAAAAAGGATAGCAATGATAACAGTAATGTCAATACACTATTAACGATAAGTAATCAAATACCACAACATCGTAGGAACATTACATCGTAGGAGTATCTTTTGTTTTCAATGTAAACTAGTGCAGAGCCCGTAGATGTGGCATTTTTTGTTCGTATAGTATGAAATTAGGCACTGCACACACTCGTGCCATTAGGATGACACCCACCAACTTTGAGAGCAGTCGGATGAGTGGTTCGAGAGTTATGCGTGGAACAGACAGACTGACACACAGACAGACATTCCTTGCATTAATAGATAGATTCTAACAGCTATAAATAATTTGGTAGGACTACATTATTGGTAGTAATGATAACAGTAATGTCGATACAATATCAACGATCAGTAATGAAACATAAACAAATGCCCAGTTTCATCAAGCAGCATTTTTTGTTTTTAAAGTAATTTTTTGTGTCATGAACATAATTTATAAATAAAGAGTCGTGAGTACACCTCGGTAATATACTGTGATGTGCAGTTAGTGAACAGTTTCTGGTCAAGTATTAAATATGGGCAAGTTGGGCTATGGATCCATATGTGGTATTTCTTTACGACCTCAGTCTTGTGTAATGGATTGTCTTTATAGAAGGATGATATGCTGTGTCATAACACTCCTCAAATGATCTGAAGCTAACTCTGTGTGTGTGTGTGTGTGTGTGTGTGTGTGTGTGTGTGTGTGTGTGTGTGTGTGTGTGTGTGTGTGTGGTCTTGTTTCCCTTTGCTGACTTACTGTGCCCATTGTACCAATATTAATTTGACAGGTATTTGCTACGAAGCTTTAGCTGAAGGAAATGAAAGTGCTCCACCCTGCTTAGATAGTATTGTTTATGGTGGCAGAACTCTGACACACTGACTTTGGTTTTGTTCTGCGCCATGTGCTCCCTCTGATATGGTGTATGTTTACAAACATGTCTGTCAACGAGTGAGAGAAAAACCGAAAGTGTAGATTCCATAGAGTTGGGGTGAGTGGAACGAATTAGTGGAGTTAAAAATCCACAGGATCCTTGGGATGCAGTTGAGTCCTTAGTCGGCACCAACCAAAATCCCAAAGGAATGTCTTAAACAACCTGCTGAGTCCATGCTGTGAAAAATCTCTGTTTTAGAGGGAGGAAAGTGGACCTGATCAAGTCTCATTTGGGGCATATAATAACTATACTGTACGAGTCCAACACGAGCACAAAACAAAAAACAAAGATGGCAACCATTTTGGGTGAAAACTTGAATACATACTTCATAGTAATCTACATCTGCTGGTGTTGCTGGTGAAGTGAGCGCATATCCTCAGACTTGTCTGCGTGTGTGTGTGTGTGTGTGTGTGTGTGTGTGTGTGTGTGTGCGTGTGTGTGTGTGTGTGTGTCCTCGTCCTCGAATTGGAAGCAGTCTAAATTGCTTAAACACAGAACACACAAAGAAAACACACTCTTCCATACACAGCTGCAGTCAGTAACACACAGAGAAAGTGAAAAGGTCGGGGAAATAGAGGTCAGTCCATTCAGAAGCAGACCACTTGTATTTGTGTTGCTGTCTTTTAAGGGGAATTCCTGACAATCCTCCTCTATTGACTGCTTTTTTACAGCCTAAACAATGTTTATAACGCCCAGATAAAATTCTGTCGTGAATTCTTCCTTGTATCATGCATTCCCTCTCACGTGCCCATTCCGAGAGAGAAAAGGGTAACAGTGCTGAAATGCCATGTCAATGGACAGCAATTCATGCGCATTAAAGCATTACATAGCCTATGTGGCGAGTGCATGTGGTCAGTCAAAGGTGTGTGTGTGTGTGTGTGATAGAGAGTGTGAGAGAGAGAGAGAGAGAGAGAGAGAGTGAGACTGCTTGTGTGATGGGGGTGGGTGCACCAATGCCTGTCAAAGGTAAGGCCCATGGAATCTGAGCCAACAGAGGGAGAGAGGTGAGAGGGAGAGAAAGAGAGAGAGAGAGAGAGAGAGAGGGGGATATTAAATAGAGACAGACAGGAGGAAGGGACGAGAGGACTGACAGAGTGCGCTGACTGTGAGGGAGAAAACAGGAGAACTGGTCTGAAGCAGAAGGAAAGAAAGAGTGAACAAAGACAAAAAGAAAGTCAGAACAGAAAGTCCACTTCTTTTCGTACGACAGAGAGAGGAGGAAGTGTTGGGAAAAGGGAACAGGTGCTGGAGAGGAACACGGCATGGCGTCTCCTGGAATATCGGCGGCCTCCCTGCTCGGCGCGGCTCGTGTGTGTGCGTGTGTGGCGCTGTGGATATGGCTGAGTGTGTGTGCGTGCGGCGTGTGTGTGTGGTGTCAGAGAGACACCCTTGTAGCGGCTCCAACTCAGAGATGTGAGGGAGGCTGCCGGGCCAGCCCGCCGAGGACTGACCGACCCAAACCCACGGAGGTGAGCGTGTGTGTCTGTGTGTGTGTGTGTGTTTGTGTATGTGATTAAAGTGCTGCTACAAAATGAACATGTATTTAGAAAGCTTTATAGCCTGGTTGTGTGAGAAAGGGGTGCATCATTGATGTACATTTTTGATTGCTTATTAGACATTTGAATGTGCTGTACAGAGAGCACTATTTTTGATTTAGAGAAAGTATCATAGTTTTTTATAGAAGTAAAATTGAGTGCTATTATAAAAAGAGTGTTATTAGTTATTAGTGCCTAATAAATATGATCGCTGAGATACCAGTTTAGGGTTTAGGGTTTTCTTATTTACTTGCAGCTAAAACATCTCTTTAATAGCAAATGATAGGATTACGCAATAATCTATCGCAGCAAAAGAGGAATCTTGCAAGCAGCTCTCAAAGAGATGTTGCCGTTTATTTTGTCAGATACAAAGAATACAATAGTCTATTTTTGTATTGAAACCTGTGCATGGTACACATGAAGTCAAATCATCAGTACTACCAGATGCATTAAGCTGTGGAAGACACCTGTATTGTGTTGTGATGGCCTGAAGTTCTATACTAAAGTGTGCTCGCGCGTGTGTGTGCGCGCATGTGTTTGTGTGTGTGTGTGTAGGTTGTTGAAGTGACAGACCGGCTCGTTCAGCTTCAGCGATGCATGCGCTCCTTGAGTAGCCCTGGGTCGACCGCACACCAGAGGGGTCAAGGGTCAGAATCAGAATCTCTGTCGGCCATTTTGGCTCTGATGGCATCCGTCTTGCTTGAGTGTGACCTCCACTGCCATAGCAACCGGCTCCAAGAGGTGGCACAGAAATTGGGTTTGTTGCACAATTTAATTGAGCTGTCTTCCGTCACCGATTTCACTGTCTTCTGATTTCAAGCTACTTCAACATTTTAACACAGCAGTCATTTAGTTGGATAGGTGCTGTTCACAACTTGCTTCTGACCACGATCAACGTAGTTTCCTTGTGAATAGTACATGTACTTTGATCTGTCTCTCTGTCTCTTGTGTTCTCTATGCTCTTCTTTGATGTACTGTATGAAGTACATTATGTTGTTAAGTCAATACCTTGACCATGTGGATAACTAGCCCTTCTGTCATGAAATGTACCACCCTGTCACATACCACCCTGTCACATTATATTTCAGTGTGAAAGAAAGTATGCATGAGATGGGCAAGTTACTTTTTGGAGCGTGATCATGTTTTTAATGCTGAGAAGTTTGGTTTTGATGAAAATCTTGAACATTTTATAGTAGAAAAGGCACCCGTTTCATACAATGACTCTGTGTACTCTGTGTACTGTGTACAGCTGTAGAGAGCTGACCCTGTGTCTATCCATCATGATGGGGGGGACGCAACTCGCTCCTTGTATGTAATTACAGCAACATAATGGAGAATGAAACAAAAGCTGAGGATGTTTGAGGATGAACCTGACTGTATAAAATGGATGAACTCTAGTGTAAACGGTTCAACTTGTTTAGGAAAAGAGGGCCACTAGAGTTGACTACACTGAATGTATGGAATTGTGTCACTTAATGAGGTTTTTTTTTTTTTTTTTACATTTTTACATCATCTCTGGGTATTTATCTCATAAGCCACAACTTCCTTTGCGTTTTAGAGAAATGGATCCTTTCTCCTTCACATTTTGGTTCAGTAAACATCCAAAGTGTCGTGCCGTGTCCTTGCCATAGTGGAGGGCAGTGATGGTTCTCTGTAGTCGTAGTGGAGGGTAGTGATGGTTCTCTGGGTTCTTCTCATTCGTCTTTTTATCTATCCTCCCTTCCTTCCTTCCTCAGTCCTCCGGCTTGTTCCCACTGATCTAGATAAAGAATGATGGGGCGGCAACAATGGGATAGTCTATCCAGTGTCCTTTATAGATCAGTGGGAATGAGCCGGAGTACCAAGGAAGGAAGGAAGGAAGGAAGGGAGGATGGATAAAAAGAGGAATGAGAAGGGCCCTTTGTGTCCGGGCCGCAGTGGAAGGTAGTGATGGTCCTTATTCCCCCTCCCTCTGTGTCTTGGCTGTAGTAGATGGTAGTGATGGTTCTCTGTGTCTTGGCTGTAGTAGATGGTAGTGATGGTTCTCTGTAGCCTTAGTGGAGGGTAGTGATGGTTCTCTGTGTCCTGGTCTCTGTGCTCTGGCTATAGTGGACTTTAGTGATGGTCCTTGTTCCCCCCCCCCTCTGTTTCAGAGGGAGCTGCTGCAGGGAGAGATGGGGAGAGAGATCTCTTGCTGCTGCTCAAGAGCATCACGCACACCACCCAACCTCCAACAAGTAGGTTCTGTCACACACGCTCACGCTCTCGCTCTCGCTCTCGCTCTCGCACACGCACACGCACACACACACACACACACACACACTCACACACAGATACAGACACAGATAGACACATACACCATGTATAATACCCATAACTATCCATAAAGGTTAAAATGGGATATTCCTAATGAAAGACTTTCTCACACCCCCTTGTTTATATGCGTGTGTGTGTGTGTGTGTGTGTGTGTGTCTGTGTGTGCGTACGTGTGTACGTGTGTGTGTGTCTGTGTGTACGTGTGTGTATTGCAGTGCCTCCATCCTCCGGACTTCACCCTCAAGACTGTGCTGAAATTTACCGTTGGGGAATCAAAGAGAATGGAATTTACACAATCCAGCCCAACCCTCAGCTACCAGCTATAGAGGTACCTACTGAATGTCTTCTTCACATGAATATCTACAGTATGTACACACATTTACACACACACTTTCACTCTCTCTCTCACACACACACACACACACACACACACTGTATGTCTATCTGTCTGTCTGTCTCTCTCTCTCTCTCTCTCTCTCTCTCTCTCTCTCTCTCTCTCTCTCTCTCTCTCTCTCTCTCAGATAACTTAACATTCACCTTAGCATGATTTTGCCATCTGTTTTTATGCATGGTTATGACTGTGTGTGTGTGTGTGTGTGTGTGTGTGTGTGTGTGTGTGTGTGTGTGTGTGTGTGTGTGTGTGTGTGTGTGTGTGTGTGTGTGTGTGTGTGTGTGTGTGTGTGTGTGTGTGTGTGTGTGTGTGTGTGTGTGTGTGTGTGTGTGTGTGTGTGTGTGTGTGTGTGTATGTGCAGGCCATGTGTGACATGGAGACTGACGGCGGAGGCTGGACGGTGTTCCAGCGGCGACTGGACGGCTCGGAGTCGTTTAACCGCAGCTGGGCCGAGTACCGGCAGGGCTTTGGCCGGCCGCAGGGGGAGTACTGGCTGGGCAACGCCGCGCTGCACACCCTCACGGCCAACGGCCGACACACACTCCGCATCCACCTGCAGGACTGGCACAAGCACACACGCCACGCCACCTACAGCACCTTCAGAGTGGCATCAGAGGCACTGAGGTATGATACATACTGTACACACAACAACTTACTCTGCCACCTACAGTGCCACCACACACACACCCACACACACACAGACATGCACACAGACACACACACACACACACACACACACCACATCACTTTCTAAGTGGCATCATAGGTGACAGACACAGACATAGACACAGGCACACACACACACACACACACACACACACACAAACACACTGTTCTTTGTCTTTAGCCCTTAACCTAAACTATAACTGTAATTTGATAACCTTACCTAGATTTATTTCATCTGTACCTTTGCATCTGTCCCTCCTCGCCTGTCTTGTCGTCTCCACCTCCTCTCTCCTCTCCTCTCCTATCTTGTCCTCTCCACCTCCTCTCCTCTCCTCTCCTCTCCTCTCTTCTCCTATCTTGTCCTCTCCACCTCCTCTCCTCTCCTCTCCTCTCTTCTCCTATCTTGTCGTCTCCACCTCCTCTCCTCTCCTCTCCTCTCTTCTCCTATCTTGTCCTCTCCACCTCCTCTCCTCTCCTCTCTTCTCCTATCTTGTCGTCTCCACCTCCTCTCCTCTCCTCTCTTCTCTTCTCCTCTCCTCTCTCCTCAACATATACAGGTTCCGGCTGACAGTAAAAGGCTACAGTGGGGACGCTGGAAATGCCCTGAGCTACAACAAGCGCTACAACCACGACGGCCGAGCCTTCAGCACCTACGACCGCGACCACGACCGCTACACCACCGGAAACTGTGCCCGCTACTACGGCGCCGGCTGGTGGTTCGACGCGTGCTTGGCCGCCAACCTGAACGGGCGCTATTACCACGGGCGCTACAGCGGCCTCACAGATGGCATCTACTGGGGCTCCTGGTACATCCTCACCGACGCCCGCTCTGGCGAGAGATACTCCTTCAAGACTGTGCAGATGATGACCAGACGTAGAGTTGCGTAATACAGAAGCGTAGCTGCAATTTCTTATATCGTATGCAAGGGATCGTCTGTCACGGCAGCGCCTGACAAACATCATTGTTGATGCAAAAAAAAGAATATTCCATATTTGAAGTACTGAATGCGCCATTTGTTTTTATACATTTTTATACACACATTGTATGTGTTATTTATGAATATGGACTCACTTTCAGAGGTGACTGAATAAGTTGTATATATTGTTATATATTAAATACATTTTTATTGTATCAAAACAACTTCACATCTGTTTTTTTTCCCGTAGTTGACTATGCATAAAAGCTGAAATTGCACACAAATGATTACACAAGCACACATAATCAAATGTTTCTATTTTAATGCATGATCGTGGCATCTTCATCAAGCAAATCTACAATTTCAACATTACGTAAAGCGTTTGCGTTGAGCTAACTGTGATTACTTAAGAGGAGTGATTG